>NC_137149.1:3597500-3757500 GCF_951394435.1 Stenella coeruleoalba
TTGAGCTGTTACGTATAGTAACGTCTATACATAAAATAGCATCATTCTGGAACCTCTAACACCCCTATTTGGGGTTTTGTTTTCGTTTGGTTTTCGCCTTTATAGCATTTATCCATTGCTAATAAAGTGTGTAAGGTGTAGGACAGAAGAGAAGCAAAAGGCGTCGTCCAGATCCCTTTTGGAAAAAGGCATTTAAAAAATCAGGATCAGAAAGGATTTTATTTATTTATTTATTTATTGAGCTGCACGTGTGTGCGTGTGTGCACACGTGTGTGTGTATGTGTGTGTGTGACTCGAAAGAGCAGCCGAATGACTTAAGGGATCCTTGTTTCACTTCTTCCTTGTTGACCTGGACTCTATATGCTGTTCACTCACTTCCTCCGTCTTCCTAGCATTATGGACTGGTCAGAAGTCACCCCGTGAAATCTGTTTGTCCTGCCCTGTTATTTCCAGAAAAATGCACTGTATGTTTGTGACAGGTGAAAATGATCAGTTTCTTGTATTTGAGGTGATTTCCTTTTTTTAAAAATGAGGGCAGGGCTTCCCTGGTGGCGCAGTGGTTGAGAGTCCACCTGCCGATGCGGGGGACACGGGTTCGTGCCCCGGTCCGGGAAGATCCCACGTGCCATGGAGCGGCCGGGCCCGTGAGCCATGGCTGCTGAGCCTGCGTGTCCGGAGCCTGTGCTCCGCAACGGGAGAGGCCACAGCAGTGAGAGGCCCGCGTGCCGCAAAAAAAAAAAAAAAAAAAAAAATGAGGACAGCTCTTCTTGTAATTCCATCACATTCCATCCGTAACGCACTGAGGATGTAGTGCAGCCTCAGAGACATGGATGACAAAACTCCACATGCATCAGACTCGGGCCTTTAGACTGCAGCAGTCAGACAGCATCCTCCAGTCGGAGGCCACTGAGGAAGGGCATCTCTGGCCTCCGGGCAGGAACCTCATCCCGAGGATTTGCCATCATTTGCTGGAATACTTCCAGTGGTGGGGAACTCATCCCCTCCCAGGGCTGCCTGTTTTGTGGAAAGCTTTCATCTTCAGGTAGTCTTATTCCTCATGTTAAGCCCAAATCTGCCTGTCTTGTCACTTTTGCCCTGGTGGTGTCATTTGCAGCTACTTGGAATGAACCCGAACCCTTTCCTGGGTGAGGTCCCTTCAGCTATTTGAGGACGGCAGTGTGTCCTCATAGCCTCTCTCCTGCCAGCCACTGATGGCTCAGTGACACCGGGCAAGCTCCGGGTTCCCTACATGGTCCTCAGCACGCATCACACAGTGCCCTCGGGCTCCTGGGTGGTCTGTCCTGTCTCAGCCCCCAGAGCTGACGGAGGTCAGTCATCTTGCACTGGTGGCTCTTGTTGCTTCCAGGAGCCTGCACTTGCAGACGTGCTGTGTGCAGGGTTCGTTCCGTCTTCGTGGCCTCCTGGGGCGCATCCTTCCTGGGGAGGCTGACGGGCCTGCTCTCGTTGCAGGCTACCTGAACGTGCTCTCCAACAGCCGCTGGCGGGAGCGCTGGTGCCGCGTCAAGGAGAACAAGCTCATCCTCCACAAGGACAGGGCCGACCTGAAGACCCACATCGTCTCCATCCCGCTCCGTGGCTGCGAGGTCATCCCGGGGCTGGACTCCAAACACCCCCTGACGTTCCGGCTGCTTCGCAACGGCCAGGAGGTGGCCGTGTTGGAGGTGGGAGCCACAGGGCATTCGCTCGCGGTGGTTTGCCTTCTAGGGTCCGGCCTGGACGCCCCGTCAGGTCCTCACAGCCGGCTGATGGCAGCTTTGGTTCTGTCCCGTCCCACGTGTCCTGCTTTTCTCCTCCGAGGGCCCCCAGCTGTGTGGACGGCACAGCCAGTTCTCTGCACAGTGTCCACGGTAGACTGCCTGCCGGGTCACCTCCTTGTCTGATATCCTCTCTGTTCGTGTTTGCGTGGAAGTTCAGTACACGATTCCAGGCAGTAGATTGCTTTCTAAAAGTGGCCACAAAACGACTTGTTTTAAAATTTCCAGGAAAACTTCTCCCCTAACCGTGGTCTGCCTCTGAATTGGTGGCATTTCCTTCAAGCTGTCCTTTGGAATGTTCTGGGCTTCTTCACCGATGGAGCAGGTGTTTTTTGACTACCATTTGCCTATCCACAGTGGCCAGAGAGCCAGATGACAAAAGAACAAAAAGAACACATTTGGTTTTTAAGAACCCTTGGCTTTGCGTGCATTTTATCGTTTGGTTGCTTTTTCAGACCTCCTTATTCACGAAAGCAAACAAAGGCAATTCAAACTAATTTCTTAGCTACACACTTAAAACTTTCGTTTTTGAAATTTAAAATTTTTATTTATCGTCTGTTATTAATTTATTTCTACCCAATATTAATTCAGACCTTTTTTCCTTTGTCTTTTTTTTTCCACTTAGCATTATCATGATTAAGATACAAAGACACACACGCATACATATGTGTATCCACACACACACGAATATCAGAGTGTGCGTGTAAGTATAGTTACGCTATACAGTTGATAGAGATGAGGATATTCTGGGTTTGGTGGCATGGCTGATGTGTCTTCTGAATTAATCAGATGCAGAGCCTAATCTAAATGGCTGCAGCGTCACTGACCAGCGAGGGAAAGGGCGTGGGCTCGTGACCAAGATCAAAGGGGCCCCGTTAGCCAACCTAGAAGGTCTTGGTAGGAGATAGGAGTTAGTTTCAGAGACTGCTTTTTTTGGGTGGGGACAAAAAGAGATTAACAACGTAGTTCTTTCTCACACAGGGCTCCTTGCCCGATGGCTTGGATGGTTTGAGATAACAGGTCGAAGGGCCGAGCCTGCCCTTGCGGCTGACTTCCCAGACGGGAGGCCAGGCCTGGCTGGGATCAGGATATCTGGGCCCCAGTCCTAGTTCTGTTGCAGACTTTGATCACAACCCAGTCTGTTTTTCTCTCTCGGCTTCTTTATTTGTCTGTAAAACAGAGCATTGGGCTAGAGTCGGTGTGCTTTGTAAGCATTTATGAGGGCTGAAAGCTGTAGGGTGGATGAGAGTGGAAAGAAGCCAAAAACGTAAATGAGGAAACTGTACTCTGGATGCAAACAACTCAGGTGTCACGTGAGAGCTCTGGCAGCAGATCTGAGAGGCTGCGAGGACAGGAAGGCACACGCTGTGGGTTGGCACACGCTGGATTCGGGGTGAAAAGTGAGACGTTGGCCTGGACACCGGGTGGTGACAGGAGCCCCCGTGGGGAGGGCAGGGGCAGGGGAGCAGCTGGGTGAGCAGGGCCCTGTCCTGTCTGCTCCCATTCCTGTAGGTGCAGCCTCACGTCCCCCCAAAATGGGGGTTGCGTTTCATTGTCTTTTCCCTATTCCAGTTATTGAATCAAACACAGATACACACGCGCGCACACACACACACACACACACACACACACGTAACGACACTCAGTGTTCCAACATAAGCAAAGAGTTTGCCTGAATCAGTTAGGAAATGCAGTGATCCGACCAGTAAAGTTGTATTCTGTACTTTTTCTAAGACCATTTTATCTTAACTTTTGAGATAATTTCAGAATTACAGAAAAGTTGTGAAACTAGTACAAATAATTCCATATACCTTCACCCATATTCCCCAAATACTAACATTTTACCATGTTTGATATCTCTCGCATGGTCTCTTCCCCTCTCTCTCCCTCCCTCTCTTTCTCTGTCTCTGTCTCTGTGTAAATTTTTTCAGAACCTTTTACAGACGTGTTGCCCCTTTATCCCTAAACACTTCAGTGTGAAGTTGCTCAGAATGAGGGTATTTCTTTACTAAAACCACTGTATAATTATCAAAATCAGGAAATTCACACTCATGCAATACAGTTATCTGACTTACAGATTTTAATCAGATTTTCCCAGTTATCCCCATGATGTCCCTTGTTCAGCGGAAGGAAACGCCAGGTGGTGTGTTGCATTCAGCTGCAGTCTCTTTGGCTTTCTCTGTCTGGTTTCATGACATTGATACTTGGGACGGGTACAGACCACTATTGTGTAGACGGTCCCTCAGTTTGGGCATTATCTGCCATTTCCTTGAAATTCGAATCTGGGGCGGGCGTGCTTGGCAGGGGCACGTGGAAGCAGTGGTGTGTTTGGTACTGCATCACTTAAGCAGGTACGCCCGTCAGTTTGTCCCACGACTGGTGATGTTAACTTTGATCTCTCAGGTGGGATGTCTGCATGGCTTCCCCACTGCAAAGTTACTGTGTTTCCCGTTTGTCTTTAATAAGCTTCATGCGGGAAGATTCTTTGAGACTCTTTCAATATCCTCTCACTCACAATTTCACCCACTAATTCTTAGCATCCGTGAATGACTCTTGCCTGATACAGTTATTAAAATGACAGCTGCTAAATGGGGACTTTCTAATTCCATTATTCCTTCTACGCTTATTAGTTAGTATCTACTATAAGGAAGATTTCCCTTTCTCTCAATTAATTATTCATTCATTTATATATATATGTATATCAGCAGGGGTTCATAGATTATTGTTTTAATCAGTGTTTATAATCCTTTATTGTCATGATTTATCCTGGTCAAATGAACAGAGTTGGTCAGCAGAAAGCCCTTCGAGCCATGTGGCCTTTGCTATGTCCCTGTAATAAAGACACCACAGTCCGTGGTCCCCTTCTTTCTTTGAGCTCTTTCCTCATGTTATGATACAACAAGATGTTCCAGGCTCATCTTGTACTCGTCTCTGCCCCAGGCCTCTTGGAATCAGCCGTGATCCGAAGAGCTCTTAGTGGACAACTCCTAGTGGGTAATGGTGTTTAGAAACCAGGATCTGGGTAGAAGGTGTGCTCAGAGTTACTGGGGTGTCATTGCGCCTGGCCTTTTCAGTAGTCATAGGAAATTGTGTGTATGTGTATGTTTGTACATATGTATATTCAGGCATGTTTCTGTGTTATACATATTACACACATGTATGTGCATATATACATGTGTATACCTGCATGTATACCTATTTATATACTAAAAACCACAAGATCGTAACTAATACTTCTAATTTTAGTCCAAGGCCACAGAGTTATTATTTTTTAAAAGCCTACGAGGAAATTTCTTAAACAATGAAGAAAATAGTTAACAGTTTAATAGTATCAACCACATCTTAGATATTATGTTAACATACTTTTAAAAATGCTTAAATGAAATAGTTATAGATACACGGATATAGATTCAGTCGTAGATACATTCTTGACATAGATTTCGTTTGGAGGAGGACAAAAGACCAGTGAAGAGAACATATTTGTGATTTTTTTATTATCCAAGCACTCAAATCAATTCATTTCAATTTAGCAAACATTGATTACATTCTTACTCTCCGTAAGGCGTGTAATTGGAATCCATTCACTTTGTCCATGGCCGCATATGATACTGTTGCTTGTACAGTATCAGTAGCCAATTCTATCAGCACACAAAAAACAACTCCTTCCTTGTCAATGGCTCTTCCTCCCGAGAGCCTGCCATGGGGTATATATATATGATTACTTGTATTCTGATCACTGTTCAACTCATCAAGGTTATAATGATGAAACCCAGTTTTCTTTAAGTCTTGAAGCTAAACTTACAGATCTTCCTTTATATAAAAAATTTGTAATTTTTGCAAAAAGCTAAATATTTATTTTTTCTTTGACATTCAGTTAACTCACATTCGATAGCTCAGTTTCCCCTAAACTTTAAATATGACTTACACAGTTGATTAGCCAATAGTATTTAGACATTTGAAATACCATTATGAACGTAATGTAAGTGATTTTCTAAATCACATAAGAAGGACGGCTTAAAATTTTAATGAACCCAATCTTAAAGATATATTTCAGACCTGCAAATTAGGCAGATGACATCCGGGGAGCATTTCAAACATCTTAAAGAATGACATGCACAAAGCAGCCCGACGATTATAAACATCACACCTACATAAACACAACTAATGTGAAAGTAGGTTAATATTCTGTACCATCTAATCAGGGAAATAAAATTGCCCTTCCAGGCCCATTCAGGAGACCACAGCAGGGGCTACTGGTCACCAGAGTTGGTGACCTACAGGGGCCGTGGCCTGGTGTGGTTTCCAGGTTAAGCGGCTATGGTTAGAGGGGCCCTTTCTGCTTCCCAGAGTTTGTTGCCAAATTAAGGAGCCTTTCTAAACGGCTTCTTTTAGCTGAGATTTAAATAATTCCATGAATTTCCATGTCTTCCACCCTAGTGCCTTTCCCCAAAATAATTGGGAGGCATCTTAGGACCTCGGGTTTTTATTTCCTTGGGAATAACCGTTACGCAGCTTCCGCATTAAGGCTTGGAGTGGACGCGGTGTTAATCCCGTGGCTCAGGTAGCGGCTGCCTCCTTGTCTACATCCTCAGGTGCTTCGTGTTCCACCGCCTTTCCTGTTATGTTGTCTCTTTTTTGACATTTTAATGAAAATGTTAAAACTCTTTACTGTTACTTAAGTAAAATGCACTTTTCCCCCCTTCACCTCAACAGGCATCTTCTTCTGAAGACATGGGCAGGTGGATTGGGATTTTGCTGGCTGAGACGGGGTCCTCCACAGACCCTGGGGCCCTGCACTATGATTACATAGACGTGGAGATGTCGGCCAATGTCATTCAGACGGCCAAGCAAACCTTCTGGTAAGAACCACCGCCGTGCGAAGCGGCACTGAAATTAAACAACTTTATTTTTTCCCTAATTTTCTTTTCCTTTTATGTAAGTGTATAGCCTTCAAGGGGGAAAAAAAAACAGCTGAAGACTCCTTTTTGTATAATATTAACCCAAATTTTGCTGAAATGTTTGTCATTTCAACCATCTGTGTTTTCTGTTAGAACAGAGGTTGGGAAACTTTTTCTGCAAAAGGCAAGATAGTAATATTTTTGGCTTTGTGGACCAAATGTTCCCTGTTAAAACTGCTCAGCTCCACCACTGCAGTCACACACGTAAATGAATGGACATGTGCCAATAAAACTTTATTTGCAAACACAGGCAGTGGGCCAGATTTGACCCATGGGCTGTAGTTTGCTGACCCCTGTATTAGGGGAACAGTTCTATAAGGCATAAATAATTCGACATATTGCTGTAGTGACGACTGAGTTTTCAAAGCCATCAATCATATACTTTTAAAACTTAAATGTGATTGTTTTTAAAGTGCTGTTATGTACAAAAACGTCCTTTTAAACTATGAATATTTCCTTAACATAATGATGGCAAAGAAAATTATAGCAGCAGCCCTCAAAGTATGGTCCACAGACCCCTGGGGGTATTCGAGACCCTTTCGGGCAGTCCCAAAGGTCAAAACTATTCTCATAATAATGCTAAGAAATTATTTTTCTTCTTCGCTGTAGTGACATTTGCGTCGATGGTGCAAAAGCAACAGCGGGGCGGTGGTGAGGGATAGATTGGCAGGTGCCTTAGGACCATCAGTGGTCACTCCACACTGTGCTGTGACCATTGCCACTCGCTTGTAGTAAAAGGATATGCTGTGTTCACTTAAGATGTCCGTGATGGGGACTTCCCTGGCGGTCCAGTGGTTAAGACTCCACGCTTTCACTGCAGGGGGTACGGGTTTGATCCCTGGCCAGGAAACTAAGATCCTGCAAGCCATGCAGCGCAGCCAGAAGGAAAAAAAAAAACAAAAAGATGTCTGTGATGAAGCAGTACAATTGTTACTTTTTCTGTGAAGGGCCAGATAGTAGATATTTTTATGAACTCTCTCGAGTACGTGTCTTTTTAACATTTACGTAGTGGGCAGGACACACAAAGCACTTACATTGACTGAACTGTCATGTTGTCTTGAGGAGACGCTCTTGTAAGACTGAGTTGCTAACTCCACTAGCCGCTCCCTAACCCCACCACCATTTTTTCACTTTTACTTGAAAGAACAATTAACAGGTGAACTGTGGTTATTCAGACGTAAGTATTTGCAGACACTTTTTCAGAAATGAACCGAGTGAGCCTCTCCCCTCGAGGAAAACGCTTGGCAGTGTTTGTTGCCTGCAGTGGAGTCGAGCTTGCCCTCAGAAATGAGAATTCGGGGAGATTTGTATCTGCCACTGTGAGCTGACAGCTTCCCAGTACTCAGACTTTTCTGATAAGATTGGTGGTGATATTGAGTGTGGTTTTTTTGATACAGTATAGTGAAGAGTCTACATGGAAATTAATCATTAAGAAATTACTACTTGTCGAGCTTTGGTGTAGCATCAAACAATATCTACCATGACCTGGAAAAGCTATGAAAATACACCTCACTTTTACAACTGGGTATCTGCGGGAGGCTAGATTTTCTTCATATGCTTCAACCAAAACAACTTGTTGCAACCAGTTGAATGTTGAAGCAGGTGTGAGAATCCAGCCGTCTTCTCTTAAGCCAAACCTTGAATAGATTTACAAACATGTATAACTACCACTTCTCTCACTCATTTTCTTTTATTTTGGAAAATATAGTTAATTTTTATAGAAATATGTTTAAATGTGGTGGATTTATTCCCATTATTTTTAAATGAATAAAAACGAATACATTTCTGAGTTTCAATTTCAAATACAGTCAACACTGCTAGCAAACACCCACATAGAACAAAGCTCTTTGGGAGTCGTCAGTAACTTCGAAGGATGTAAAGACTAAAAACACTTGAGGATTGCTGATGTGTAGGAATGGATCTGTGAAGTTAGGAAGTGGCTGGTTCCTATTTCTTGCTGTCCACTGTCTAAAGCAGGGGTTGGTCATACTTTTCTGTGAAGGGCAAGATGGTGAACATTTTCAGCTTTGCAGACCACATGTTCTCCACTGTGACGACCCTTCTCCGTCGCCACGTTCAGCTCCGCATGGCCGGGCAAAAGCAGCAGGACAGTCCTGAAACCAGCAGACGTGGCCATGCCCGGCAGGAGTTTGCTGATCCTTGGTATAAAGCGGTGCCCGTGGGATTGCGAGGGGACGCCCTGGGCTGGAGGAAGGAAATCGGGTTCTGGTCCTGCTGCAGTAGTTACTAAATGGAAAGTCTGGGCAAGTCATTCCTAAGCTGTTAGTGTTGCAGCTTCCTTGTGTAGAAAACAGAGAGTTTAGGCGACATGATGTCTGAAACTTCTAGCTGCCATAGCTCTGATCCCTTGATTCCCCCTTCTGTTTCCTTCATCTTTAGAGAGTCTGGATTGGGGCTGAGGAGAGGCAGATTGAAACAGAGCAGGTGATGGAGTTACCTAATCAGCAGGTGACGATAAGCGTTCTGTCAACTTCCTACCCTTTGAGTAGGAAGAAGATAAACTCAAATGTTTATGCTGTCATTTGCCTGTTTAATAAGAACAGCGCCATCTAGTTTTTCCACCCAAGTGGTGTTTATGGGAGATTGGCACGTTCTTCCTTTGTATCTTGAATGGGGTTGTAGAATGAATGTTTATTTAATGATTGCCTGGGACATTCTGGGGCTGAGTAAAATGAAGATAACGTTTGCCCATATTAGGAATCAAGCCATCATGTTACACCCAATTAAGGTAAATAGCCTTGACAAAATGAATTAATCTTGTACGACTTTACTGGGAATTCTCCAGTAATGCTGGAGGACTTCTGAAGTACAAACTGCTTATTCTCGCTTCTGTTCTTTTGTGTGAAAACCAGGGTGACATAGTCAAGTGCCGACCGTTCCTCCTCGTTATTTTTTCCATAATAACCTTCTACCTAATCAGCAAGGTGTAGGTAAATTACAGTGAACCTCCTAATCGTGCAGGAAATAAAGCACATTTAAAGTAGCTTTTTAAGAAACGTAATATCCTTACGTCCACTTTCGCAAACTCTACCCATCTAGAGTGACATAAAAGAAAGGAGCTTATGGTTGTTGGCCATACTATTTGGGACCTTATTAGTTTCCAAAAAGCCTCTGCTAAGTCCGCGTGTAACTTCAGCGATAATAAGCAAACTGATGACCACATCTAAGAGAAACCCTGACTAAAAATATTTCCCCTGTAGCACAGATGAGTGTGGAATATTCATCTAAACCAAATGTGGGAAGGTCACATTTTCGAGAAGGGAAGGTAGATTGCGATTCTGAAAACTGATTTATTAAAAGTATGCATGTAATGAGCTTGTGGCTGCAGGAGTCTTTGCTACCCCATTCAAACCTTTATAGGAAAAACCTTTATAGGAGGTGTCACTTAGCAATAAAGTTTATTTTTATTTATTAGTTTTCTGCCAAACCTTCTGTAAAAATGGAGAGAAGAGATTTAACAAGGAAACAGTGTTCAAACTATAAAATATGGTAGCTTGCCAGTGTGTTAAATAATCTGAGGTTGAATTAATTTTTGCCTTTGTGTAAATTGTCAGCCAGTTAATGAATCTTCTCAGGGTTATTAGGGGAAATTTTTGTACATTGGATTACGTCTGAGGGAGAAAGGTCAGTGGTATGTTTGGGGAAGAGGACAGTAAAAGAAATACTAGTAATGTAAAGTCTCCCAGAAAAAGTGGTCTATTTAAGAGTGTTAATAACGGTAAACATTTGAAACATGCTTTCCTGCGGCCTGTTTTTAAATGAGATGTATATAGATGATACGATACAGGGCAAATATTCTGAAAGTTTCTTCTGGAACTCTTTTCAAGTCATGCTGGGTTGGAGCCCCATAAGAAAGCTGTGACAACATTGATGGTGATCAAAGCGGTAGATCAGTGTGGACACAGAGCGGGGAGCAGGCAGACTGACAGGAAACTTTCACCTTGAGTCACCCTCTCATCTGAATCCCTGGGAGGTTTTATTCTAAAATCTGTTTCCTGAAAACATGACTGAACCTTGACGGTATTAACGCTAAGTGAAATAAGCCAGACACCAGAGGACGCATACCGGGTGATCCACTTAGGTGAGGTACCAGAGTGGGCGAATCCCCAGAGGCAGGAAGCGGGGTGCTGGGTGCCGGGTGCCAGCGCCGGCGGTGGGGAGACAGCGCTTCAGCTTTTGGGAAGATGACAGGTTTTGGAGGTGGGTGGTAGTGATGGCTGTACAGCGTGTGACTGTACTTAGTGCCCCAGACCTGTACACTTAAAAGTGGTTAAGATGGTAGGGACCTCCCTGGTGGCCCAGTGGTTAAGACTCCGCGCTCCCAGTGCGGGGCGCTGGGGTTCGATCCCTGGTCGGGGAGCTAGATCCCACGTGCCGCAACTAAGACCCGGGGCAGCCAAATGAATAAATAAATACATAAATGAATAAAATATTTAAAGAAACGTTAAGATGGTGACATTCTGTCATGTATATTGTACCTATACTTTTTTTTTTCCTTCTTCTGCCTTACGTTTTTGGTTTAACAAGTGGCATATGGTCTCTTATCTGATTTCCACTTTCCTATTTGTCTAACGATCGTATTTTAGGAAGAGTGCCAGGCCAGAAGGTGAGGGGCCTCTTACTCGGTCTTGGATCCACTCGCTGTTTCGGGCCCAGAGACTTGGTCTGGGGGCCCAGGTCCCTCTCTGTGAGATGAGGGGCAGCCTAGCTGGTGGCCGAGGTCTCTTCCAGCTGGGACAGGACATCCTGTGTGTCTGTGACCTCCCCTTATGTTCCGTGGGTCAGAAGCATCCTGCTGGTGTCTGTTCCAAGTGAGTGAGCATCTGTCCTGCCCCTTCATGGTCCATGCTCCTTCCTGGCATCTGTGTCCCAGTGTGGGTGCCAGGCTGGGCGCCAGAAACCAGAGACACAGACCAGGCAGGAGACAGTCCCTGGGCAGGGGGTCCGTCTGCCAGGACGTGGAACAGATCCAGGTATCAGTGCTCACGGGCAGTGGAGCGTCCTGGGACCACAGGCATGGGGAGGGCGTGGTCATCCCATGTCCTGCCTCTCACATGACCAAACCCTCACCCCCAAAATACCCTCAAACGGGATGTTTAAACCAGAAAACTTCAAATATGTATCTAAAAACAAGGAGAATCTTTTGTTCTTTCTTTTCTGTACATTTTCTTTTCCTAAATATATGTTGATATATATATATATATATATATTTTTTTTTTTTTTTTTTTTTCGATATGTGGGCCTCTCACTGCTGTGGCCTCTCCCATTGTGGAGCACAGGCTCTGGACGTGCAGGCTCAGCGGCCACGGATCACGGGCCCAGCCGCTCCGCGGGATGTAGAATCTTCCCGGACCGGGGCACGAACCCGCGTCCCCTGCATCAGCAGGCGGACTCTCAACCACTGCGCCACCAGGGAAGCCCTGATATATTTTAAGTATAGAATAATGATATACATTTTTGTATCAGAAAAAAGCAGGAAGAGTTATTTTGTAAATTAAAGAGAATACCGTGTCCAGGGTGGGACTCGCCGTGCGTGCTGCGTTGTCCCAGCAGAGGGACACCTGAGCCGCCTTCCTGCAGCCAGGGCTGGGTGAGTGGAAACTGCAGCTTGAGCCTGGGGGCTGACCCTTCACAGCCCCTTCCTCTCATTCTCTTCAGAACCAGAAATCCCAGTGTAGTTTTGTTGCAAGACCTCTTGTCAGAGAGGCAGTTCTCACCTCCCCGCTTACTGCCTTCACTCTTTCTCATTTGCTCTCTTTTATTCATCTAGTTACCATAGAAATGTAAGATCCCAAGAAGAAGCAAAATTGGAAAAAAAACCCAGAAAACTATTTTTTTCATTTCAGGCTGTCTTAGTTTTCCCAATTAGGAGAAACATGTTATCTGGGTTGTTTCTTCCCTAGGCATTGAGGGTTTTCGCTTACAACACCACGAGCAAACCATTCACACCTTCCTTCCTTCCTTCCTTCCTGTGTTCGTTCATTCGTGCAGCTCGTACTTGCCAGGCACCTTTTGTGTGCCGGATGAACAGAACTGGCAAAGGCCGTGTCCTCCTGAAGCTCGTGTTCCAGTGAGGAAAGCAGACGGTAGACACACGATCGTGCAACGTGTTAGGTGGTGATTAGTGGTAGGAAGGAGCAGGGGACAGGACAGGGACGCAGAGGTGGGAGGCTGGGGTGATCGGGAAGTTCCCACCGAGACTGAAAGGAGGAGGGGTCTCAGAGAAGCACTGTGGGCAGAGGGGGTGCCCTTGGCCAGCGAGCGAGAGCTGCCAGGAGCCTGGGGTGAAGGCAGCGGACATGGCACTCGGAGCCTCACAGGCCATGCAGCCCTGGATTGTTCTCGGAGCCGCCGGGGCTTTGAGCAGAGCCGTGACACGAGGGACGGAGGTGGCCACTGTCAGAGGCTCCCAGAAGTTCAGGGCCGTGCAGGGCAGAGGGGAAGGTGGGTGGTGACGCTGAACCAACACTGAGAACTCAAGAAATGCTGTGGGATAGACGTTCTAAAATGCCTATAGAACAGGTCCGTGGACTTTTCCTGAAAAAAGCCAGAGAGCAAATATTGATACTTCAGTTTTGCAGGCCAGATGGTCTCTGCCTTTGAGAATTAACAGGCTCATGAAAGAGGCATGTGAAAAAAAAAGCAGCCACAGACGATTCATCAACGAAGAGTCCAGGTAAAGAAAGGTGTTCCAGTAAATCTCTGGTGACAGAAGCAGGTTGCTAACACAAATGGGTTATTTGCCGAGTGCCGGGTGTGTGCAGGCCTTGCTCTGGGTACCCGGCAGGGTCATCATGGGTCCGGGCCGCAGTCCTCCGGGTGGGTGGTGTCCTGTCCTACAGGTGAGGAGTCTGCCCCACGGCTGTAGGAACACCCGGTTCTGCCTGGGTCCTGTGCTAACACTTCTGTACCCTGCGGCCTCGGACAGAGCCTGAGCATCCGTCAGAGCTCCTGGAAGCCTTGGTGATCAATCGGAGGGTTGTAACTCGTTTCCTCTCTTTCAGCTTCATGAACAGGCGTGTTCTGTCCACTAACCCGTATGTAGGGAGCACCGCCAACGGCTACGCACACCCCAGCGGGACGGCGCTGCACTACGACGACGTCCCCTGCATCAGCGGCTCGGTGAGTGCGCCGCGTGCAGAGCGAGGTCAGCCGTGCGGGAAGGCGGGGGTCTGCGGATCTCTGTGACTTACACCCCTGCTTTCTGTCCAAACGAGAGAAAGCTTTCTTATGCTCTGAGGCAAGATGAAAACTCCACCCCATCTCTCTCCTTTTTGACACCCTGTTCATCTTAATCCGCATCTGAACACGCAGGTAATCGGGCACCAGCAGAGAGTTTGTCATTCCTGTCAATGCCATTAAACACCGTCAGAAATCACCATCGGAAAGGAGACGCTGCAGAGTAATGACCTTACTGCCAGCTCCAGACACTGTCCTGCATCCTCTGGGTGGGGTGCGCTTGTAGCTGAGGCCCCCATCCGGTGGAGAAGGGGAGCCTGGAGGAAGGAGCGCGTTCAAGTGCAGATTACCATCAAAGGGGCTCATGTTAGGACTTGGGTGTCGGGGCGCGGGCACACATTGAAATCCTGTCCCAGCTGCAAAGCCCATGGGATGGCATCCCCTCTGAGTCCGGGGTGGTCTGGGGTGACTGGGACATGGGTCCTGTCCCACAGCAAGAACACGTTAGGCCCAGTTGGTCTCCTCCTTGCCCCTCCCCGTTCCCACCGCCACCTTCGCCTCGGGGTCTGCAGGGCTGGAGGGGCTCTGGTACCCACTGTGGCCGTAGCCGTCCACCCTGCAGAGAGTCTTGTGGGAGCCACACACTCGGGGAAAGCCCGCGGTGGCCCGACAGGAGCAGGTCCCAGTCCAGTCTCTGCGCCCTGCGTCCTGGTCGCTGTGCCCTTTCCAAGAGCGCCCGGCTCTCGGCCTCTGCTTGCTGGTCTCGGTGGAACCTGCCCTCATCGTAGACCCGACCGCCACCTCATCCTCGTGGGACCGTCTGCTCCTCTGAGCCTTGATCTCACCGCCAGCTTTTTTGGAAAGATAAAACACGCCAACCTGTCTCTGACTCTTCCTGCCCGAAGGCCCGCTCATGTACCTTTCCCCAGAGGGGTTTCTCCCCGGGCACGTGGTTTAGAGAAACCGTGGACCTACACAAACGCTGGTCTAGTTCCCCCATCCCTTCATTCCTGTGAATACTACACAGGTTCAGGCACCCCCAGGAATGAGCTTTCTTTAGGTCATGCGCAGCTTAAGCTGGTTTAGAAATGAAAAGCTGCCCTTCTCCAAGGCTCTGCATTTAGGAATCGTTTCTGCGTGTCCATCGCTGGGCGGACGACGTAGGTGATTAAGACAGAGCGTCCAGGGCGCAGCGCCTGTGGCTCACTTGCTTGTTAAGGGCTTCCTTGACGTTCAGGCCTCTCTTTAAACTGTTGTTCTACTTGCTGGGCTCTGTGACCGGACCCTTTGTTTTGCGAGAGCCTGCACTTCTCAGTTTTATGAGGTTCATACATTTGAGCCAATACCTGACATTTTAGCAATGTTTCAGCTTCAGTAATTCTTACCCATGCATTGTTCCCCCCGAGGCCCAGATGAAAGTGAATCTCCAAAAAAGGATCCTCTGACGGGCGCACACACACTTTTAATCTAGAAGTTCTCTGGTGTTTGTTTTCTAAGTCTTCCATGTGACTTAATCCTTTGGTATTTTAGGAAAATGATGGTCTGGTCTAGACCATTTTAATAACCCTGGACAAATATATGCTAGGTTGTCATTATGAAACTCACATCCACGTTTATCTACACGTACCATTATTTTTAGGTTGTAGATGGGTCCCCAGCATCACAAAAATAGACACACTGAAGTGATTGCAAAGGAATAAAAAACACTCTTACTATGAAATTTTAAACCTTTTCTATTTTCATAACAAAAGGCTGTAATTACATCCTGGCAGAAAGGAACTCAGCAAGAAGGATATAAAAATAGAGTAAGATAAGTATAGTATATGAATTAATATTTTCTCTTTTTTTAAAAAAAATGAAAGCAGTTCCTTTAAAACTTAAAAGAATCTGGCTGTGGTTGTAAGTTTCGGTTTTAATTTATACTTTAATGTCCATGTTCTAAGGTGGCTTGTAGCTATTTTAATCCTTTGTAAAAAGGTTTTCCACCGAAGTAATGCCATTCTATCATTTATAGTTTGAAACATCCTGTTTTCTATGACTATTCGATTTCTTTCTTTGAACAGCCTGTGTCTTTGGTTACTGCACTTTCTTCAGGCATAACCAAGTGTGGAACAGGGGTGACGCTGACAGTCACCCACAGAACTTAAATCCCCGATGCCCGCATAGCAGGCTTGGAAGGGTCCAGAGGCGTTCTGGCATCGAGCCCCTCATCCTATCCTGGAGGGGCCTGCGGTTCAGACCCCGAGCAGTGTGTAGTTACGAGCACAGCTCCACTCCAGCTCCCCCTCTTAGAGCTGTGGGACCTCTCTGCCTCAGTTTCCCCCTACTTCATAAGATTGCTATGAGAATTATGTGAGTCATTTTTACTGTGAAATAAGATAAGGTGCTTTGGGGACTTCCCTGGCGGTCCAGTGGTTGAGAATCCACCTTCCAATACAGGGGATGCGGGTTTGATCCCTGGTCGGGGAACTAAGGTCCCACGTGCCACGGGGCAACTAAGCCCGCGCGCTGCAACTACTGAGCCCACACCTCACAACTAGAGAGCCCGTGTGCCGCAACTAGAGAGAAGCCTACGCGCCTCAATGAAAAGCCTGCGTGCCACAACTGAGACCCAACGCAGCCAAAAAAATAATAATAGTAATAAAATACGGATAATAATATCTGTCAGTATTTAAAAAAAAAAAAGGTAAAGTGCTTTGCTGGGATCTTAACGTGTTTTCTCAGTAGGATCAGAGCCCCCGGTCTCCAGACAGACCCCAGTCCAGCATTCCTTTCGTCACATCACATTGCTTCAGCTTTCTGGGTCAGGAGGACTTCCGAAATCCAGTTCTTTAAAGAAATGTCAAATATATATATATATTTTTTGCCTGCTTTAACAAACAAAACAAAAAAAATTATCATAAGCCAATGGCCCTGGGAACGATTTAAGGAAAAAAGAATCCTTCAGTCCCCAAAGGTAGAAAAGTTCTTCTGAATCAGTCCACCTAGTTGAGTGTGTGTGTTTTATTGGGGGTACGTGCACGTTTTTGGGGGGTGCTTGCTAATAACATCTCAATGTGCTTTGCTTCCTGTGGCCGAGGCTCTAACGACTAGCTGTGTGTGTTACAGTGGGGACCCGACGGTGGCTTTCCCGCCCCCCGTGGCCGAGGCCTGGGAGAAGAGGCGCTCTATGATAACGCGGTCCTGTACGATAACTTGCCGTCTCCGAAAATCTTTGCTCGGTACCCTCCTGCTGACAGGAAGGCCGCTAGGCCATCTCCTGACAAGCTGTCCTGTAACCACTACAAACACCCTGCCTCTTCTGGCCCGCCGGCCTCCCCGTCTGTCACTAACACCTCTTCTCTGGGGAGGGCATCTCTCGGGCTCAGCTCACAGGTACAGCATCTCATTCTGTCTTCTAGAATCGCCTTAAGTCACTGTCCTCCCTCAGGGCTTTGCAGTGAGAGTCTGTTCACCAGCTTGTGGGCAGTGAACCCCATCAAGGGTAAAGCGCAGTTTTTTCCCTCAACTAGAATAGAATCTGCAAATACACAACGTTTGGCCACCCAGGAACGGATTAAATACAGTAAGTCCCCTACATACGAACCTTCAAGTTGTGAACTTTTCAAAGATGCGAACATGCCCCTGTATGCCAGCTGTTGTACTGGGCTACTGTACTTTTCAAGGTACTGTACTGTAAGATGAAAAATGCGTTCTTTATTTTTTGTGTTTGTTTCTTATGTGTTATTTGTGTGATTATAAACCTATTATATAAACCTGTACAAGTATTACTAACCTATTGTATAAACCTATACAAGTATTGTAAACCTATTACAGTACAGTATTTTTAGCCGATTGTGTTAGTTGCGTACCCAGGCTAACTTTACAAACAAATTGGACTTACGAACGCGCTCTTGGGACAGAACTCATCGTATGTAGGGGACTTACTGCACACCTAACCAGCTCACGGTTTACGTTCTGTATTTCTTTGCCTGTGCCTGGCTCTCTTTCCATTCTTGGGAAGTTCCCCAGTGAATTTTGTGAATTACGGCAATTAAAGGCAAAGATGTTAAAGAGGACAGGGACAGTGGGACAGTAAACGTTTTCAGAAGATTTTTGAGCTGCAAGTTCCTTTCCTGTGTTTCCATAACACGTAAGTGAGGAATGGTGGGCTTCACGCGACAACTGCTTTTCGATCTTTAAACATTCAATAGGATGATTCCGAGAACTGCAGTATTTTCCCATAATGTGCTCCCTAAAAGTGTACTCCCTAAAACCAAGTCGATAGTAAGGATTTTGGATTATAATTGAATGGTCAGTAACCTTGATATTGAACTGTTGTCCACCTCACACCTCGTACTGGTGGCAAAAACGGTAACATTTCAGTGTAAATATAATTTTGTGTTTTCATGCATGTCAACCTAAGATTTTCTTATGCTTTGAGTAAAGATCTAAGCGCCACATGGAAGAATATTCTACAAACATAAAGCAGAGGGGCACATTTTTAGTTATTTTCTTTTCCTTCCATTTTTGGAGTAATCTTAAGAAAATGATGAATGCCAAGTAAGATTCTCGAATTTCAGAGAATTATAGGAGTTCTTCGAAACCAATTCATTTCATCAAAGTCACGTGAGAAGATTTTTGTTTGTTTGTTATTTATAACAACTGTTAGAGATTCTCATTCACTGAATCTGAGGGGCCCAGGCCGATGTATGGTCAGACATGGGAGCCATTGGCTTCTAGTTTTTTTGAGTATTTACTAAAAAGTCTGGTAGGTCATGTGCTTCCCCCACTAAGTGAATGTGTCTCTGGCGATGTATTTATCTGTCTTTTTATTGGTATTAGAGTTCCCTTGGGTAAAAATTATGGGACAAAATATACTGTCTTGTACATTTGGATTGTCCCAGATGAGTTTGGAATCAGTCATTCGATACGTGGTTCATGTATGTTTGTATTTTGTTCATTTTTATTTTAAGTAGGAAACACATTTGCAAGGCGTTTGCCTTTAGCTGTCGTGTCCTCATTTGGCCGTTTGAACGGGGGCCCTACTGTTTAATGGCGAGAGCTCACACTCCCTACACACCTACCGTATGCGTGCTGTAGGTGTGTGTGCTGTGTCAGTTAACCTGCTGAGGAACCGTGTGGGAGACATCAGTATCTTTATATTTTTAAATGAGCCCACGGAGGCTCAGAAGACGTTAATGATGTCACAGCGTCTCCTATGACGGAGCGGGAACTTGAAGCTTCCAACACCCAGGCCCACCACAGTAAGCAACGTGGTGCGGCAGAGAGGCTCGGGCTTGGACGTGTACAGTCAGCCCTTGCCGTTCGGCTGGACTTAGGACCCAGCCAAGGTACACGTGCATCACTTAAGCAAAATGCACCATGGGCCGGCTGCAGCCACCAAAGAAGTGAGGGGTGTGTTGAATTTTTTTAAAAACCCTGTGGTTAAAGTGTAGTTCCTGCTGTTTCTGTATTTTGCCTCTTTCGCTTCCTTGCTCAGACCCCGTCAGTGAATTAACAGGTAGTTATTTATCCAATTAGGACATCAGTATAGAAACCCTGGAAGTTGAACTCTTAAGTGCACGGTCATGCTACTTCCCCGAAGAGCGTTCCACCGAAATTAAAGCTGTTTATCTTTGGAAACACAGACTTTTAGTAAATGTCAACCAAATGCTCTCAGAATACCCACCATCTGTGCCAGTGTCTTGGTCGGCGTGTGTGACCTCCTAGTCGAAATAGGTGACTTTTGGTGCGTTCCAGCTGAAGACATCCTAGTGTACCTCGTTTGTTTTGAACCTCGGTGCTAGAACCTTCTTAGCTGCTCTGGGAAAGTCACAGCAGTGCAGCGTTGGGAAACCAGATTGGTTTTCTACTACCCACATTTTTTTCTGCCTGTACTACGTTCTACTTGAAGAGCTAGGGACTGAAACAATTTACTGCAAAAACCCCAAGGTTTTTGTCTGTTTGTTTTTAATTCTCTCATTTGTTTATTTCAACAGTTGAAGAGTAAAAAGCCGCCCCCCGTGGCATCCAACGGGGTTACAGGAAAAGGCAAGGCTCTGAGCAGTCAGCAAAAAAAAGCTGATTCAGCGGCTGGCGTGAAGCGAACGCCTTCAAGTAAGTTGATCCTTCGATTTCCCACGTTCTACCTTTGGGTGCAGTGTGCAGAGTTGGGGCCGTCTAGCCACCTTCCCCCCTCACCTGACCAGGTGGAGAACGCCAGGTTGGGGACCAGCTGGAGAGGTGGCACCATTTGCATCTGCATCCCTCCTCGTTGCTGGATGGAGGAATGACCACGATCTTTAACCCAGCTTTATTTTATAACTGTTGCACATACAAGGAAAGACAAAGCTGGCTTAACTGTGGGGCTGGCAGCTTGCGGCGCGGCTGGCAGTGCTGCTGTGAGTGGCCCTGGACGGTGGGTCGGGACACCTCGGCTTGTGTCCCTGATCTGCTGAGTGAGTGAGTGACTTGGGTTGAGTCGCATAGACTCTCTGAAGCCAGCCTCTGCGTGTTAGAGGTGTAGACAGGTGGCTGAAATAGTTGGGGTAACGCGTGTACCGCAGAGCGCAGGAGACTGTCAGGGTCTGTAAGGAATTCTTGTCCCAGCTGTGATTTCTCTCCTCCCGTGTCGTTCTCCTGGCCACTTGATCAGGGCGGTGCCGTAATCTACCCCATTGGGCAGATGTAGACATAAGCTCAGAGAGGTGGCGTGGCTTCCCCGAGGCCTCACCGCTGGCAAATGACAGAACCAGCGTGAGGACCAGGTTTTCAGGTTCCAGACCTGGCGGGGGCTGGACCGGGCAGGGGAGCGGCGAGACTCCAGTGAAAGGCAGCCCGTCAGCGCGCTCAGCTTCCTTCCCGATGTGCACATACATGACGCTAGGGGTACTGTTAGCGCATGTGTTTGCATTTGCTTCAGCCCTGGCTGTGTGGGGCGGATTCCTCTTCAGCCAGCCAGCCCGGCAGTGTCTGTTCATTCCAGCCCTCTGCTTGCTGAGGGGACAGCAAAGATAAGACAGAGCAGCGGCCGGGTCCCCCACGCAGACGCAGGCTACGGTCCTCCGCACAGACTCTTCCCAGGCTCAGAAGCTCCTCAGCGGGTGTGGGCCTGTCGGGGACGGTTTCCAGAGAGGAAGATGGGAGTTAGCCTCCAGCCGAGTTTGATGTGAACACCTGGAAGCTGTGTCAACACTTTCTGAACGTGGTTCAGCGTACCTGGTGGACCAGGCTCCCTCCAGGTAGTAACCCTACACCAGGTGACAGGTCACCTAACTGCTGAGCTCCCTGTGTGCATGGCGATTGGATTTCAGAGTCTGGATTTCAGAGTCAGCACACAGGGCTGGTGAGAGGTGGCTGTGTCCTTAGCCTCACGCATGGACGAGCCCCGGGGCTCCTGCTTCTGCCCCGAGGAAGCCTGTGCTTTCTTTTTTTTTTTTACATTTTTATTGGAGTATAAGTTCTTTACAGTGGTGTGTTAGTTTCTGCTGTATAACAAAGTGAATCAGCTATACGTATACATATGTCCCCATATCTCTTCCCTCTTGCATCTCCCTCCCTCCCACCCTCCCTATCCGACCCCTCTAGGTGGTCACAAAGCACCGAGCTGATCTCCCTGTGCTCTGCGGCTGCTTCCCACTAGCCATCTATTTTACGTTTGGTAGTGTATATATGTCCATGCCACTCTCTCACTTCGTCCCAGCTTACCCTTCTCCCTCCCCATATCCTCAAGTCCATTCTCTAGTAGGTCTGTGTCTTTATTCCCGTCTTGCCCCTAGGTTCTTCATGACCTTCTTTTTTTTTTTTCTTAGATTCCATATATATGTGTTAGCACACGGTATTTGTTTTTCTCTTTCTGACTTACTTCACTCTGTATGACAGACTCTAGGTCCATCCACCTCACTACAAATAACTCAATTTCGTTTCTTTTTATGGCTGAGTAGTATTCCATTGTATATATGTGCCACATCTTCTTTATCCATTCATCTGTCGATGGGCATTTAGGTTGTTTCCATGACCTGGCTATTGTAAATAGTGCTGCAAACAACATTGTGGTACATGGCTCTCTGTGAATTATGGTTTTCTCAGGGTATATGCCCAGTAGTGGGATTGCTGGGTCATATGGTAGTTCTATTTTTAGTTTTTTAAGGAACCTCCATACTGTTCTCCACAGTGGCTATATCAATTCACATTCCCACCAACAGTGCAAGAGGGTTCCCTTTTCTCCACACCCTCTCCAGCATTTATCTTTTTTAGATTTTTTGATGATGGCCATTCTGACTGGTGTGAGGTGACACCTCACTGTAGTTTTGATCTGCATTTCTCTAATGATTAGTGACGTTGGGCATCTTTTCATGTGATGTTGGCAGTCTGTATATCTTCTTTGGAGAAATGTCTGTTTAGGTCTTCTGCCCATTTTTGTATTTGGTTGGTTGTTTTTTTTGATATCGAGCTGCATGAGCTGCTTGTAAATTTTGGAGATTAGTCCTTTGTCAGTTGCTTCGTTTGCAAATATTTTCTCGCATCCTGATGGTTGTCTTTTGGTCTTGCTTTCTTGACACAGCTCACCTGCGCTTCCCTTCTCCTCGGACACACATTCAAGCGGCCAGTTGGGCCAAACCCTCCTCCTCATCCGTTTACTGTGCTGCTTTTTTCACCTTGTTTTTCTGGCAAATCTCATTTCGCTCGTGCAGTTGGGTGTATTTCTATTCACTTAAAATTTGAGTGTTGTCCACCTGGGGAGGGGCAGGTGGGGGGAGTAACGTGTCTGAAAAGCTCTCTTATGTGAGACCTGAACCGCAGGAGATCTCTGTCTGCATAACATCCCCCTCTCTCTCAGCACCTGTGCTTATTTTATTTCTTAGATGATGCATCCTGTATTTTATGAGGGCTTCTGTAGGGAATTTTTATTAACTTTGGTGACGTCCGATGACGAAAAAAGGGAAAAATCACTGTGCTCTGGGTTTTCTGCTGAGTTCAGGCAGTTGCATTATAGCCTGGACGGGGTTTATTGCATGGGGACCAAATGATGTGGAAGGTGGTAAGTGATTGCATACAGGTTTGTCGGGGAAACATCTTAGATCAGAAGTGCGTGGACAGAGTTTGGACTGTGCTCTGTTTATAGAACATGTGGTTACCCAAGCCACTAAGAGCACTGCTTTTGTTTCAAGTTGTTGATTTGGTCACCCTCCTGCTGCGATCCTTTTAATATCATTCTGTGTGTGGGGTTGGTTGGTTTTTAGAGAGGGGAAGATGGAGCGGGGAGTGATGACCTTGTACCTGCCTTCATAAATGCAGTTTCCATGCAGTCACGATGGTTTGCGTTGTAAGAATCGGCGAATTCGGTGTTTAGGACAGGTGCTAGAAATCGTTAGAAGTGGCTCACCAATGTCTGGCGGAGTGGACAGGGTTCCGGGGGCTCCGTTATCACTGCAGGGGATGAGAGCTGCCAGGGAGTGTCCACCACGGCCCGGGTACCACATGATTCTGTTAGGTGGGTTTTAGTACATGTACCGAATTTTTTTTTTAACCCCACAAGTTAGGCCTTAGCACTTCTGCTTTATAGAGGGTGAAGCTGAGCCTTTGGGGGATTAATTGCTTGTCCACAATCATGGTCTCTTCCCTGGTCAACTGCCTTTATTATTAACCATTACACCGCCCTCCATGGCTTCTCCCTAGAAGTCGTTTCTAGTCTAATAAGGGAGTCAGACATGCAAATAAACCAGCATGGTATATACCATGGAATGTGAGCTCACAGGTGCAGGAGGTGCAGGAGGCCTTGGGTCGTCATCAGGTTTGAGCCGTTCGCTGTCAGAGGCCGTTGGGAGGCCACAGAAGCTGCAGAATCGTGAGCCCTTATTGCTATTGAAAGGCCAGAATAATTTGAGGACAAGAGCATTGGGTCGGATTTTAACGCACTATTAACTAGTAGTGTTACGTTGGCCAAGTCTCTAAATTTTCCTTAAGGCTGGTTTCCTCTTCATTCATTTATCCACTCACTTTATTTAATGAGCATTTGCATAGTGCCCATTCTGTGCTTGCTCAGAGTTCTGTGTAAGTGTTACTTTAATCCTCATAACAACCCTGTGAAGTACCTGCTCTTATTACCCCATTGCACAGATGAGGAAACTGAGACACGGAGAGATGAAGTGCCTTGTTGAAGGTCACACAGCTCAAGTGGCAAGCTGGGGTTCCCACCTGGGCGGTCGGGCTCCAGACACGGCTCTGGGTGCCCCTCCATTTTCTGATTTGCTCAGTCACTCACTCAGCGGATGTTTATTGTGTGCTCCGTCCATGCCAGGTACCCGCCCCACCGGAGGTGGGGATAGCGCCGTCAGGTCAGCAAAAGAGTTGGACGGCACAGTTGTAAGGATCAGACGTGACAGTGTAATGGAAGTGTTTTGAAAACTACAGAGAACTACACACATCAAGAGATTATTTCTGATGTTGGTAGACCCTCTCTTTTCAGATTACAGAATGTTTTGTTCACTCTCGACCTTGCTGAAGATTATATGTTGCATGCCCCAAAGGGAGGCATTAAAGGAATTTCCTAACATTCTATTTTCCTTTCAAAAATTTGTTTCAAAGGGGCAGTGGTTGAGAGTCCACCTGCCGATGCAGGGGACACGGGTTCGTGCCCCGGTCCGGGAAGATCCCACGTGCCGCGGAGCGGCTGGGCCCGTGAGCCATGGCCGCTGAGCCTGCGCGTCCGGAGCCTGTGCTCCACAACGGGAGAGGCCACAACAGTGAGAGGCCTGCGTACCGCAAAAAAAAAAAAAAAATTTGTTTCAAAGAATATTGGATAATCTGAAATGGTCACTTTTCTGTTTGGTTCAAACCTGTCCTGCTGTCTTTCTTGTTGAATTAGCAAAGTGACTAGCTTTGAGTTTATTTCACTGAGTAGGCTGATTAAACAGGCTTTATGAATTACCCTGTCATCTACTTGGTTAAACCTAATTTCCTGTTGATGCTTTTTCTTTTCAAGATGCTGACCAGTACAAATATGGCAAGAACAGGGTGGAAGCGGATGCCAAGCGGCTGCAGGTCAAAGAGGAGGAGCTGCTGAAGAGGCGGGAAGGCCTGCGGGACAGGCTGGCCCAGCTGCGGAAGGAGAGGAAGGGCCTGCGGGCCGCCATCGAAGTGAACACCGGTACGAGGGGCCTGCTTCTGCTGGCGCCAGAGCCTAGGCTCATCCTCTTGCGCCCTCGGGCTCTGAACCTCGCGAGGCTCTCCTCTTAGTAAGACCGTGTCGTTCCATGCAGGGCTTCCTGCAGTTCGGAAGCCTTGGTGGTAAGCCCAGGGCAGGTGCCACAATGTGGAACAATGGACCAGGCAGCAGGAGGCCGGGCCTGGACCTCAGCTCGCTGGCTGAGGCTGGGTAGGTGCCGGGGAGCTGTCCCAGCCTTGGGGGCTGACGGCAGAGCTCGTTGGGAGCACGAGCCTCCGGGCGCAGGAGTTGCGTCACTGTGTGTGAGGGGCGGTGTCTCAGCAGGAGGACGGGTCACACTCAGAAGCCCAGCTGAGAGGTCTGTGCGTGGGTAGAAGGAGCCCTCCGTTCCCTGAGGAGGGACTGGTGAGGGCCAGACCGTGCTGGATTCGTGGAAGGGACCCGGGGAGGGGGGACAACCCCAGAGAGGAAAGAAGAGGGAGACGCGGGTGAGGACCACAGCCATGTCTCTGGATCAGCCCGTCTGTCCTCCTTGGCAGGAGCTGGCCGTGTGGTTCCTCGCTCCAGCACTGGGGCTGCTGAAATGTATGTCTCCTCAGCTCAAGACTGAGTTGGATCCTGGGGCAAGGCCGACTCTCTAGGTTTCAGTTTCCGGCCTCGGGGGGTAAGGAGGAGGAATGTAGAGACCAGGATGATCCCGAGAGGAAGAACCTGCTTTCCAGCGGCTTCTGTGCTGGAGGAGTTGGCGTGTTACAGCAGTTAGGTGTCAGGTTCAGCCTTTCCTGACTTCGTGCCTATATGGTTTTTAAGAAAGAAAGTGCTTTCAGAGTTTAAAGAACGCGAGGCTGGGTGTGGGCTGAGCCTGTTCGAGACAGCCTGTAGGAGGGCCAGGAGGTGGCATCTCCCATGAGGCCCCGCCCCCGGGGGATCAGAGGCTCCGTCAGAGAACTGGACGGGAGCCTCCAGGTCAGCAGGACAGGAGGAGAATTTCTTCCCACCGTTGTTTCCAGTTTGTAGGACAATGAAGATGCAGAAAGATGAGATCAGCTTTGGGCCTTGAAAAAGAGATTGTCATATGCTACCAGGTGGTCGGCCAGGGCCGTGCTCATAAGTCAGTTAACCCTTGGGATCGCTTTCTGTCCGGTGGGCAAATTGCCGGCCTTCCTGTGCCACTGTCACACATTTCCAATAAGATGAGTAAAGCGAATGTGCTCTGGAGATGCAAGCTCTGCTGTATTCTGACCATAGGGCCAAGTAAGATGGCTCAGAGTAGAGAAACATATGCGGACTTTCCAAGTCAGCGGCACCTTTGGAAGCCACCTAGGCCAAGTTCCTCATTTTAAAATGAGTGTATTCATATATACAATGGAATATTACTCAGCCATAAAAAAGAAATGAAACTGAGTTATCTGTAGTGAGGTGGATGGACCTAGAGACTGTCATACAGAGTGAAGTAAGTCAGAAGGAGAAAAACAAATACCATATGCTAACACATATATATGGAATCTAAAAAAAAAAAAATGGTTCTGAAGAACCTAGGGGCAGGACGGGAATAAAGACGCAGATGTAGAGAATGGACTTGAGGACACGGGGAGGGGGAAGGGTAAGCTGGGACGACGTGAGAGAGTGGCACGGACATATATACACTTCCAAATGTAAAATAGATAGCTAGTGGGAAGCAGCCGCATAGCACAGGGAGATCAGCTCGGTGCTCTGTGACCACCTAGAGGGGTGGGATAGGGAGGGTGGGAGGGAGGGAGACGCAAGAGGGAAGAGATATGGGAACATATGTATATGTATAGCTGATTCACTTTGTTATAAAGCAGAAACGAACACACCATTGTAAAGCAATAATACTCCAATAAAGATGTTAAAAAAATTTTTTTTTAATGAAATGAGGGGCTTCCCTGGTGGGGCAGTGGTCGAGAGTCCGCCTGCCGATGCAGGGGACACGGGTTCGTGCCCCGGTCCGGGAAGATCCCACATGCCGCGGAGCGGCTGCGCCCGTGAGCCATGGCCGCTGAGCCTGCGCGTCCGGAGCCTGTGCTCCGCAACGGGAGAGGCCACAACAGTGAGAGGCCCGCGTACCGCAAAAAAAAAAAAAAAAAGTGAAATGAGTGTATTGGGCCCAGACCCCAAACTCCTGGTATTTGTGAGAGTCAAGGTCCCATGCTTCCTGGTCCGTATTCTTCCAGCTGCAGCAAAAGAGAACAGTTAGGAAGGGACCCTCCTCCTTTCAGGAAGAGCTGGATTTGAGTTTCGTGGGAAGGACCCTAGGCAGGGGAGCTCAGCCCCCAGATTGTGCGGAGCTCCTTTCAGGGGCACCGCATGTCCGTCCTCTGTTATCTTGAAACCTTTGCCTTCGGCTGGAGCAGTCTTGTTTCTCTGGGATTTCAGGCAGGAAGACCCAGGTGATCCTGGAAGAGAAGCTGAAGAAGCTGGAGGAGGAATGCAAGCAGAGGGAGACGGAGCGCGTCAACCTGGAGCTGGAGCTGACAGAGGTCAAGGAGAGCCTCAAGAAAGCCCTGGCCGGCGGGGTCACCCTGGGGCTGGCCATCGAGCCCCGGCCGGGGACGTCGAGTCCACAGGTAATGCCTGCCGCTCCCCGGGAGAGATGGGGGTCGCTTCCTCAGGTCACTGCTCCTCCGTCGTCCCCAGCATCGGCACCGCAGAGACGCAGCTCCCATGTCCATTTCAAACACTCTTCTTGGCTGTGTTTTAAGTTCATGGACATGGAATTTTCGTATGTCTTTCACTGAACTTGTTCAAAGGTGGTGGAAACACCGAGTCTCTCTTCTTTCCCCCCTTGCGCAAAATCTGAGTGTAGTGAGTACAGTTCTTCTGATCTCTTTGGAGCCGCGTCCTCATCTGATGCCAGTGCCTTAGACAGAAACGTTTGTTCAGTGTGGCAGAGTTTTACAACTTGTCTAGCATGTCTGTCCTGAGAATGATGCCAGGTGCTGGGGACACGGAAATGAGTGAAACCGTCTGTAACCTCGGAATCTAACAGAACGAACGAATTAGACACGAATTAGCACCTCGAGTGATCTGCTGCCCACTGTCATTGGAGAACTTGCTCTTCTCCACGAGCCGTTCCGTTGAGTCAGACGCGATGGCTTCTGTTTTCCCCATGAGGAGCCAGAGGCTTTTGCCTAAGGGCACAGCCCGGGGCCAGCTCCTCCCGCGTCCTGGGGCTTGGGGGGGCCCACGGGCAAGGTTTCTGGGTTACGGGTGTGTGGCACCACTGAGGTCCTGTCACCCACCCTCACCGCCCCCCCAGGCAGTGGTCACCTCGTGCTCCATTGTCTGCAGAGACCATCTCCAAACTTCTCCAGTCGCCGGTCCCTCTCCAGCGACCGCCCCTCACTCTCAGAGGATCCCCCCTCCACCCCCAGACCTCTTGGCACAGCCAGCGGCAGATTGCGGGCTTCCACCCCCAAAACCCCGTCCTTTGGGGCACAGCGCAGCAGGGAGCTGAGGAAAGCAGGCTCTGTGAGCAGAGGGGCCAGAGCTCGAGACGACGTCCCTTCCGCAGGCCTCGATTTTCCATCTGTGAGATGCGGATGGTGCTGTCGTCTCCTGCGTGGGCTCGTGTGTGCGAAAGCTCTGGGCACGGAGCCTGGCCTGCGAAAGTGTCCATCCGCTCGTGTGTTCACCAGCTCGTTGACACGTAGTCACTCATTCAACAAATTAGATACATGTGGCTGTGCCCCATCTGTGTGCCGGAAACGGTTCCAGGCGCAGCAGTGGACCTCGTGGATGAGAATCTCTCTTTCCGTGGAGCTCGTATTGTAGCAAGGGAGGACCGCTAGGCCAGGGAAAGACACTCACATCAGGCACTGAAAGGCGCCGGGGGGAGCAGTCCAGCAGGGGCTTTTCAGCGTCCGGCCGAACCAGGGACCGAGGGTGTAATAAGGTGGCCGGTTCTACCCGAAGAGTGGTGGCAGGGCTGTGAGTGCTGGCCCACGCGGGGCAGGGGTCTGTCCCAGGGGCCCCCGGGGACCCGTGTCGGAGGCAGACTGGAGGCAGGAAAGCCTCTTGACCTCCCAGGAGGGGCCTGAGGATTCGCTGGCATCGCCGTCCTTGGTCCCATTGGATGGAGATGTGGCCCCAGATGCGCCCCTTGCTGACCCCTGAGGCATCTGCCACGCCCTCCTGCTGCATCTTCACCTCTCCCCCTCCTCGCTGCCTTCAAAGCATCGACAGTCTGTAGTGTGTCCCATCTTACAGAACAGATTCTGCCCAGCCCCACGTCCCCTGCAGACGCTGTCCTGTGCCCAGGTGTCCACTCACCCACCTGCTGCGGTTCGGCTGCCCTGGAGCTGCCTCCCCTGACGTGACCTCCGCCCTCACCTCCCCAGGTCTGGACGTCTCCGGGCACCGCTCAGCGCTCTCTGTGTCTGGGGTGACCCTGCATTCTCCGGGGCTCTCTCTGCCCCCCTGAGGGTCTCCCCCTCGCCCCCTCTCGTCAGCTCTCCTTCCTTTTGCCCTGTGCTCTTGAGGGTACGGGCCTGGCTTGATAAAGCGCCTGCCGTCAGGCCACGAGGCCGCTGCTCCCTTCGCAGGGCCCCTCCTCGGACCTCGTGCCACGCTCTGCCTTCTCCCCACCCTGACCACTTCCTTGGGCCAGCAGCTCATTAGCTGTCCTAGGGGAGCGCCGTGGGCCGCCCTCCTCGGAGCCCAGCTTAGCCCCCGGGGGTGGGCGGCGTGGTCCTCTCCTTCCCACCGGCCGGCGTGGCCTTTGGAGGCGTTTCCAAGTGAGCGAGCACGCGCGGGAAGCTGGCTGCTGGGGACCGCGGTCAGTCGCCCCCAGAGGGGTTCTGAGCAGCCCATTTGAAGGACGTTCTCCTCAAATGACGTCGCGTGTCACCTAACCGGTATTTAAGTCACGCATTAACACAGCCAGAGCAGGGAGAGGTCAGTCTGCGGAGACCTCCTCTGGGGGGGGAAGTACAGCAGATTGTCGACTTTTTCCCCAAAGAGCAGCTTGTCATCTCACGTGGAGACTTGGCGACTGCAGATTCTCTTCGTTCCATCTTAAGTCTTGCTTTGACATGCGGAGACGTGCTATAAACAGTCGGGAATCCTCGGTTGCTGCAGGGAGCCCCGCCCCGAGGCAGTGGATCCGGGAGCTTGTGCTCGCCCGTCCCGGTCACCGGTGGTTTCTGCCCCTGGTGCTCCCCCGTCCCGGTCACCGGTGGTTTCTGCCCCTGGTGCTCCCCCGTCCCGGTCACCGGTGGTTTCTGCCCCTGGTGCTCCCCCGTCCCGGTCACCGGTGGTTTCTGCCCCTGGTGCTCCCCCGTCCTGGTCACCGGTGGTTTCTGCCCCTGCTGCCGTAGCCTAGGAGCTCCCTGAAATCAGAAAGGGCTTTACAGGCCTTCGCGGGAGAGGCCGCCCCCGCAGGGCCGGGAGAGCCCGCGCCGAGTGCGGGGCAAAGTGCCCTTCAGCGCCTCCGTCTCTCCAGCTGTAAGATGCATGTTTTAAGGGTGCTTTTAGAGCGGGGCTCTGTGAGGTGGTCCTATTACTGTTGTTATTGTTTTTGCCTATTTCCAGAACTTGTTTTATTCTTTAAGCCATTTTCCTAGGGGAAAATACTGATGACGTGGAAACCATACCGCACCCAACGTCTTCTCTTCCCATTAACAGTCTCCAGTTTTTAGGCACCGGACTCTGGAGAACTCGCCCATGTCCAGCTGTGAGACCAGTGATGCCGAGGGCCCAGTGCCTGTGAACAGTGCGGCCGTCCTGAGGAAGAGCCAGCCGGCCCCCGCCAGCTCCCCCTGCCGGGGACACGTGCTTCGGAAGGCCAAGGTGAGATCCTGCCCGACCTGCTTGTGGGGGGACGCCGGCACTGCCGGGGAGCGGGCATCCCGGGGCGGGTGGGGGACGCCGGCACTGCCGGGGAGCGGGCATCCCGGGGCGGGTGGCAAGGCGTGGTGGGGGCGCCCCAGCCTCAGGCTTTGCGGGTGGGGTGCAGGGGCTCAGCGTGGCCTCCTGTTCCAGTTCTGCAGCTTCTATATTAGATGCCATTTCATGAGTATCTACCCAGTTTTTCCTAAAGTCAGACCCTCCTACAGGAATCCTCCTTTTCAAAGGCAAAAAAGGCCAGAACTTGTCTCTAGGCCTGGACCATCTGCTTTCAGGAAAACCAGCAGCATGGTTCTGTGTCCTGGCTTCTCCTGACCTGTTCTTTCATTGGTGACGTAGAGATTGGCCAGTGACCGCTGGGATCCTTTAAAAAATCAAAAGTCGAGGCAGACTCTTCTCCATACCCTCTGCTTCCCAGCCCCGCCGTAGCCTGTAGCCTGTACCCGAGGGGCCATTCTGTAGTACCTTCCAGTCTTCTGATGGGATTGGCCACTAACGAGTTTTGATGCTAAGCTTTAAAATCTCAGAGAATTTTTAAAAACTATAGTTTATCAAAGCAAACAGCTCCTGACGGCTTAACTGAAAGTGTGTGGTATGAAAAACTCCTGCTTGGTCCAGTCAGGCTAACGCATCCAGATGTGTTTAACTTGTTGTGATGAACGTGGAGGCCAGACGTCCTCCCCTCGCCGTCCCTGGGACCCTCTCTCGCTGTCATTGCCTCCGTGCTTTGGCAGCTTTGAACCCGTTCCAAACTGGCTAGAAACCTGTTGTTTTCTGACAACGGATGTGGTGTCAGATGTGAATGTGCGTGTTAACCTCTGGCTGCTGTGTCCACGGAGGGTCCCTGCCGATGGGGGTTAGAAACAGCATCCTGGAATACCTGTCTTCGTAGCGTGTGCGTTTGACTGAGCCTGTGCGTCGATAAATTTGGGGAAAAGAAGAATTACTGCGCATCATTTGTTCCTTTTCCTTGGCGTGCGTCCAGTGTTCTTCGTTTGCAGAGGAGTATGTTTTGCCTGAGAGATGTTTAGAATAGAGCTGTCCCATAAAGTCCCCCTAATTATTGGCAGAAGGGAAACGCAGTAAAAATAGTTCATGTATTTCTCTACTGTCAAAGAAATCAGTTTCCAGTTCTGTCAGTCCAGCCTCTGAAAGGGCTACATTTTCCATGCCTGCTCTCACTGTCCAGAGGCTCAGTACTCTGCACTTCCTGCCCCCTTTTCACAGTAAATATAAAACGTGTGGTTTTGGCCGGTTCAGATGCACAGCTGGCCGTTCAGACTGGACCACATCCTCCCTGAAGGCGTGGGATCGAGCAGGGGTTTCCCAGGATTCCTGAGAATAGTGGCAGGGGCCCACGGCTGGAGGGCGGGGTGGTGGCCTGGCCTCTTGCCTCTGGGAGCGTCCGTCCACCTGTAGGTGCATCCCACGCGTGGCCTCCTCTTGCACCCTGGCCTTTTTTCTGAGGACCTTTCTGAGTCTGACGCGTTCTGGGCTCGGAAACCGTTACCCCAGGCTGTGTTCCTGGAATAATTTCCCATTCCCGAGGAGGGAAGCTCTGGAGTGTGAGAGAGCGCGCTCCTGAAGCTCAGAGCGTTTCAAGTCACCTGTCACGGGGTTTCCCAGCCGAGAAGGGGGCTGAAGGGCCCCGACGTCCAGCTCCAGGCCCAGCATTCTCCCCGCAGCCTGGGAGCTCCGGGTGCCGAGGGACGTTCTGGGAGCCGGGGCGTGGTGGCTGCAGTGCTTTCAGAGCTGACACACGTGCCCCAGGTCCCGGCGTACCAGGGCTGGGCCATCCCGAGCAAGGGACACCCGCCTTCGTGCAGCCTTTTCAGTGAAACACACGGCGGCCTTGGGTCCTCCCCGTGTCCCCCTGGCTGGGCGTGTCCGTGGAGCGCCCTGCTTGGTGGCCAGCGTGACCTGTGCTTGGTCACACGATCACACGCGTGTGAGGCTTCGGCAGCGTGTGCAGGCACGTGCACACGACTTCTCTCCAAGCCGGCGCCGCCCCAGAGGCTGGCGGCGGTGGAGGGAGGCTCCCTGCCGCCCGGAGCATCACCTTTGCGCAGAGCAGCTGAGCATCCTCTCTGGGGAGCCCGGAATTGGGGGTGGGGCAGTGGGAGAGGCCACGAGGCCGTCCACGCCTCTGTAGGACCAGCGCCTGCACGTGCTCACGAGGCGCAGGCGGCTCAGTTTTGGTTTTGTTCCTGCCACGTTGGCTGACGCCATGCTTTTAACCATTAATGAAGCAAGCTTGTAGTTCGATGCTAAAAAAAAAAGGGATGAAATTCCTAATTTGATACAATATGAGAAGGTGTGCAGTGTACTCACGGCCCAGTTAATGACCCCCTGGGGTTACAGTGGGAGTCAGGCGCTTGCATCAGACCAGCACTGCCGCGCTCGGTGCCCCAGGGCAGGCGGGAGAGCCCTGCTTGGCGCCTGGCCCCGTGTGGGGACCGCCACGCCACGCGCACATTCTCTAGATGTGCCCAGAGTCCTTAGTGGGACTCAGGCCCATCTCGGTTTGGGCCGTGTGGTGATCCTCAGCCTGTTGCCGGGGAACCTCGGCGCTGTTTGCACGGCAGCTGAGCCCTCACCCTCTGGGCACAGGTGTGGATGGGATGCAGCCTGACGTGTCCCAGCCCCGCATGTGCCCTTTTGATCTGTACACGCTTCCTCTTGCCTCGCTTGGCAGGAGTGGGAGCTGAAGAACGGGACATAGAGCTCGCAGATGCCCAGCTCGCACAGCGTCGTCCCATCGCGTGGCCGCAGGGAGCTGGCCCGGGCGCTCCAGCAGCAGGACTCGGGGTTTGCGGCCGGACCAGGACCCAGGACCTGGGTGCCAGGACCCGGGCCTGCCCGCTGTATCCTCTCTACTGTATAATGGTTCCCTTTAAAGAGATTTACTTGTAACACTTTGGCTTCCAACTTCATTTGTTTAAAGTCAGAAAAGGGCCGGAAGGTATTGTGAGAGCCTCCCCTGGCGGATGGAGAAACTGCATCTTCCCACCCAGGTAAACGATTGCTTTCACCAGTCTCAGCACTCCCAGCCCAGACTGAAGACAAACGGCCAGCAGGCCCTGGACGTGCTCCGTGCCCCCGGCGGGGGTGTGAGTGTGAGGCGTGGGCCTCGGGCTGCCCGCGCCTCGGCCAGGAGGATCCAGGGATGTCGCTGCAGCGTGAACAGCAGGAACTCGCACCCCGGGTCTCCGCCCCCCTCTCCCCACACGCCCGGCCCCCTCGTCACTAGGGGTAATGGCGCGGCAGAATTGTGCTGTGAAGCGTTTTTTACCTTTTTTTAAAAAATTTTCTGGACAGTTGCTTCTGTCGCCAGGATATGAAAAGCTGCCACGCTTCTTTAAACTTTACAAACTTCCCTCTTTTTGTCCTGTGCCACGCTTGCAGCTGCAGGGCTTTCAGAGGTTCCGTGTCATATGTTATGTGTCATATGTTATGTCATGACGTGTTATTTGCGCGGCTTTTGGAAGGCAGCAGTGTTTTCGATACTTCACGCCTATGTGTCCTTCCCGGCTTTTCCCAGCGTCCAAACCCCTTCTACCCCTTCAGAGCAAGCGGGTGGCCCTCAGACACCTGGTCGGCCTCGGGGCGATGGTCACACGCATTCCCGAGGGGCGCGTACGCCCTTTGAAAGGCAGCAGGTTCTGGGAACTGCACAGCTTTAGGGCAGAAGAAGGACCCCCGAGAGCTCCTCTCCCACCCCCGCCCCGTGACCCACCAGGGGACTTGGTTTACTGTTTCCCTCAGGGCGCGGCCGCCAGGTAGGGCCTCTCTGAGTTTCCCCGTTTGCCTCCAGAGGGATGTTTCTCGAAGCCTTCAGACACTAAGGCGTGAAGGGGACAGGCCAGTTCCCAGGTAGAGGTAATGTGGGTCCGAGAACCAGGCCGGCTCTCCTCTGTCTGCAGAGGGACCTCTCAGGAATTCTCCTTGTGCGGCCACTGCCCGGAAAATCTCTCTCTCACCCCGGAGCCCTCGGCAGACTGACCGATGGGACCAAATCACACGCGGGATGGGCTCCTTCTGCCTGCAGTTGGTGGAGGCCTGCCGTCCTCTGCTTCTCATCAGAGACAGGAGCAGGAAGCAAGAAAACCGTGCACCTGCGAGCACATCCCGGGGCCCCCACGGCCTCCGGGCCTTGCCAGTCAGGGTTGGGGTGGCCCTCGACGCCAGCACGGGCCCGTTTGGTTTCACTGACCAGAGCCAGAGTGCGGTCTCAGCGGCTAAGAAAGTTCTGCAGCAGGACATGCAGGCTGGTTAGCTGGAGTCCACCTGAAACCTGGATTTGTTACGAAGCCGTCTGCCAGGTCCGTGGGCTGCCTGCTGGCGGCCTCACCTGCACGTAGCACGTTGGGCCCCCCAACCCTGACCCCGGGAAATGCAAGTAGGAAGCGGGGAGCGAGGGGCCTCCCCAAGCCTCAGGCCCACCTTCCCGGCCCTGCTGGGGAGGAGGAGCCCTCTCCCCGTGTTCTCCCATCAGCGTAGGAAGCTGGCATCGTAGGAAGCTAACTTTCTGTAAAGGGGAAAAGTGGGGTCTTGGCTGCCTTCCGGTCGAATGAATGTTCCCCAGATAAGGCTCTCAGGCTATCCTGGTTGGCAGCCAGCTTGGCCCACGACAGCAGCCAGATTTGATGGTTGCTCAGGAGGGAAGACGTGACCTTAGCCCGGGAGCAGGTGGGCACAGGTGGGCGGGCCGTTAGCAGAGGTCACCGCAAATGTCACCTCGACCATCGCTGTGGGTCACGCCCAAGGACACAGCCAACTGGTCCCAGAGCCGGGATTTGCACCCTGGCCTTAAGGCTCCTGGTGTACATATTCTGTGTTTAAAAACGCCAGGTTTTTAAATTCACTTTCACAACCAAAAGCCTGTTAAAGAGGGTGGTGGATTCAGTCCCGTTACGTCCCCCGGAGCCATTTAAAGCGGCCCCGCGGAAGCCGAGGCCGCCAGCGTCACGCGGAAGCCGAGGCCGCCAGCGTCACGCGGAAGCCGAGGCCGCCAGCGCCGGGCTCCTTTGATGCCCTGAGGTGTCCCCTCGATGTCTTTAGATTTGATCAGAAAGTTAGTTTAAAGCGTTTGCTTCAAAATAAGTTATTTATTTGTATATGTTCGATAAATATAGTTTTTAATTTATATCTGTACATATTAGACACACCGTGGACATCCTGCCAGCACCCTGGCAGTGATCTCATCGCCCCCCCTTATCTCAGGGCAGCCGGGAGACAGCGGTGACAGAGCCAGGCTGCGGGGGTGGCCCGGCCTTGGCCCTCGCTCCGGGGTGCAGGTCACCATCCCCTCGGAGAAGTGGATTCTTGAGAAATGTCCCCATTCCTCTGACAGACAGTCATGGTCACAGAGTGCTGGCCAAACTGTACCAGGATCCTAACTGAAATGAGACACGCGTGGCGGCCAGACCGGGGGCTGGCGTGAGGCCGCCACCCTCTGCGGGCCACGGGGCCCTTCCCTTAGGACAGAGGCCATCGTCAGCCTCAGGCGTCTGCTTCTGGCTTTGGTGAGGGGTCATCAACTTCAAAGTCCTCTCCATTTTTATATTTTTATAATGTTTTTCATTCACTCACGAGCCTTTTGCACAGAGATACATTGATGGTGAGAGGGCGCGCTGGGTCACCCCTGACGTGGGCTCAGGTGCAGGTGACCACCCCCTGCCCAGAGGCCGCAGACGGTCGGCCAGGGCCGGGGAGCCAGCAGCCCTCCCGCCCGGCCCCGGGACGGTCCTCTGTGGGGACCCAGTGGGTCTGGGGATGCTCCCAGCTTCTGGGGCTCTGCACAACAGTCTCCCCGGGGCTCTTCTCTTGGCCACATGTGTAGAACTAGTCGTGGCCCCTCGGTTCAGACACCTTGGGGTTGTCCAGCTTGACCGTCCACCTTATTCATCTTGCTGGTCCCTGAGTCATTTTGGGCTCCTTCTGAAAACCCAAGACGACTCTGATAGGTTGGAATGTGCCACCTTTGAAAAGTGTCTCAAAAACTGTGTGTCCTGGGCCCTGAAGACCGCCCCCAGGGAGGAGTTTCAGATTCCTGTTAATCGTGGCAACAGTTTGGAATCTGTGTACAGGTTTCCAAGGGGACAGCTTTGCAGCTGGGGTAGGCCTGATGGTCGTGGGCAGAACTCCGTGGTTGGCGGTCCCATTTATTCTTTCCAGAAGAGTAACTCTATCAGCACGTAAATTTTGCCTACGGACCTACTTCAGCAGGCAGCGTTCTCTGGTTATTCACCACGTCCTGCGACAGGAACCTTCCCGGGCTGGGCACGGGGGTGGGCACTCGGGCAGGACCTCTCCCGCCAGAGCAATCAGGCGTCTGCGGCGGCTGCATCCCAGCCCGGCCCCCGCACAGCCCAGGGGATGCCTTTTCCAGGAGCAGGGGGCCTGCCCGTCTCCACCGCGGCTCACGTGAAGGTCACGGCAACACCTCAGTGTTAAACTATGGCCTTCCTCTTTTCTTTCTAAATTAAGTTCCTTAAATAATTTCAGACTGCGGCATAGTTTTAAAGAGGGTAATTTTATTGTTCTTGTTGTCATTACTGTCTTCTTATCCCCACGATGGGCTGGGTTGATACTGTGAAATAAACTAAAAATAAATAAACTAACATTTTCATGCCCCCCCCACGCACACGGTGCAGCATCACAGAAAGCCCCTCAGTGACCCCCGAGCCATAGCGGGATAGCGTGTCATTCGTGAAGGTGAGGGAGCTTCACGCCCAGGGAATTGGTAGCCTCACATGCACCCTCTCGCCCATCTTTTGTGGAATAATTCACTTACGTCCTTCCAGAAAAGCCCAGCTTGACAGCATACAAGTATTACCAGGTATTTCTGTTAGTTGCCATGGAAAACATTTTCGAGATGGGATCATCAGATCATAATTCTTAGGGACCAAAGGTGTTTTTAATAAGATAATCTTTGTATTTGATTTTTTTAACGAGAAAGGAAATATTAACTTTAAACTTTAGCATCAGCTTTTAAATTATAGAGATTCAGCATTAATTGACCATGGCTATAAGTTGTAAAATGTTTGTTTTCATATTAAGAATGTAATTATTTCCTTATTGTATTTTTTAAAAACTAAAGTCATATTTAAAATTCTCTTTGAAAGAAACAGGCAAGAAACAGGAAAGATTTTTTTAATTAAATATGTTGGCAGTGTCCATTTTAAATAACTGTAAATATATTTTCACTGTGTTTCGCAATGTATTTAATTCATAAAGTAAAAAGTTTTATCAGAAGAAACTTGCATTGGAAATATTCGTTTTCAGTCCATTTGCCCGGATTTTGTAGTAGCCTTACTTGAATTTTCTGCTTTACTAATGGATTTTTCTACAGTTCTACACGGTGTAGCCCGCAGACTGGCGCCCTCGGGCGTGCCTCATTTGTGTATTCTTAATAAACTCGCTGTTCCAACTCGGCCTCTGCGTCTTGACCAGCTCGGTTTGTGGGCAGACGGAAGGACTTTCGGATGAACGGAGGCATTTTGCTGACAAGGCATTTTGCTTGCCAAGTAGGGAGGGATGTAAGAGGGATCAAGGTGGGGCAAGTGTTTTATTTCTTTGACAAGAACCTTCTTTCATGAAAGAAACGTGTATTTCATTTCATTTATGTATTTAATTTTTGGCTGCACTGTGCAGCACGCGGGATCTTAGTTCCCCGACCAGGGATGGAGTTCATGCCCCTGCCTTGGGAGCACAGAGTCTGAACCACTGGACCGCCAGGGAAGTCCCAAACATAGTGTTTTTTAAAAAGTTGCTTTTAGGCCAAGGACCCGAATATCCGGGTCAAGGAGCGTCTGTGCTCCTGCTGAGTGCAGCTCTATGCCCGGTGCCCGAAACAGGACCAGATGGGCTGTGACGCTGCTCTCAGGACATTCACTCCAGCCAGGGACACAGACGTGTCCACAGGTAACTCTGAGTGTGGGACTGGAGAGTTCTGGAACCACAGGAGAAAGAGCAGCTGCCTTTCAGGCGGTTGGCAGTGGGGTTTGCGGGTATGGGTTTTTGAGCTGGGTCGTGCTGTTTAAATAGGAGTTCAGCAGGGAGAGAAGCAGGGGAGGCGCAGCAGGAGCCCAGGGTGGAGGGTGAGAACATGAGCCGCAGTGGAAGGTGGCTCTGGAAGAGCGGGCTGGATCAGCTGGAGACCTCCTGTCTGCAGGTGGTGGGCGACTCTGTGGAGCGCACGCAAGGCTTCTCTTGGGGCGGGGGCGGGGGTGTTGGCCAGGTTCTTGGTGTTAGAAATTCCACTGCCAGCAGGACGGGAGCGAGTCACACTGAGAGCCAGGCAGGCATATGTGGCCACACTGGCCGGGAGCAGGAAGGCCGCCGCGGATGCACAGCCCACCCGAGGGCTAATGGAGATGCAGACGGCAGAGCCCCGAGGAGCTGGCCCCGCCGCTAGCCAGGACATAGGATACAGGGGAGCAGAGCTTGGCCAGAGCGGCGAGGATAAGGTGTCATCTTGGGCCCTGCAGAACACCTGTGTCAATATACGGGAGGCCAGGTCTGATAGCGGGAGGCGTGGCCTGTGTGTGACTTGGGGACGTCAAGGTGACACATTACGCACCTGGAACCACCTTTCAGCGGTTGAGGACCAGGTGAGTGGGTGGTGCCTCCTTTGCTCCCATTCTTCTCTCCCTGGGGATGGGGTGGTCATTGGCTGGCTGTGTTCCAGATAATGAGGGGCCTCTTCCATTGGCAGAGTGAAGCAACCGCCCTGAGTCGGAGGTGAGGTCATTCCTCCAGCCCACCTTAGATGACAGGAAAGTCACTGTCTGCGTGCCCTCAGCTTGCCTCAGTGTCCTACGAGCAATCCTCAAAGGTGGTCCTCTGCCCCAGTGTTCGCTGTCCAGTGACGGGTCATTCATCTCAGCGAGGGGCCTGGGTACGCTGCATTAGACCTGTTTTTTGCGGTACGCGGGCCTCTCACTGTTGTGGCCTCTCCCGTTGCGGAGCACAGGCTCCGGACGCGCAGGCTCAGCGGCCATGGCTCACGGGCCCAGCCGCTCCGCGGCATGTGGGATCTTCCCGGACCGGGGCACGAACCCGTGTCCCCTGCATCGGCAGGCGGACTCTCAACCACTGCACCACCAGGGAAGCTCAGACCTGCTCTTAATTGATGCTCTCCTTGGGCTTGAACATGGATCACGTCCCGGTGGGCTGCCAAAGGAAAAGGAAGTGCCTCTTTAATTTCTTTTAAAACTCAGCAAAAGGACACCAGAGCTCTCGGTTTTGCTTTTTAGAACCATGGAGATGACTCAGGGATATCATGCAAGTTATGATTTTGGGAGCAGGCAACACAGCCTCGCCGGCATAAATCAGGAGCCCAGCTCTTTAATGGGTAGCAGGGAAAACGTTAGCTGATGTCTGTGATCCAGAAATTTGATGATGGAAGCTTCATCGATTTTATGATGCTGTTTAAAATGGCTGGCTGTTCACATAAAGGGACTAATTAGTTAGAAAACAGGGCAGGAAACGTAGCAGGGATGAAGTGGGTCAGGTATACTCACCTCCCCACCTGGGGGGCTATTTTGAGCTGATCCTGAGAAGTTGGTCTGTCCTGGAACCACCCCCAGGGGTGGGCGGGCAGGGCAGCAGAGCTGAGAGCTAGCCGCTTCCTTCCTCAGGGAGGCTGGCCTCTGGTTGGGGGCGGGGCTCTGCCCATGTGCTGAGCATCTCTTCTTTTTCTGATGCTTTGACATCCTGGGACCTTGCTGACCATGGAGGGACAGCCCTTCCCAGGGCCACCCAGTTCCCGGAGACGTCAAGGACTTGCCTGCAAACAGGCCTTTCATACGTGAGCCAACCAATGCAGAGTCCCCAGCCCAGCCAGCTCCTTTATGAGGTTCGCCCATGCTGGACCACTGTCCCCTGCCCTAGTCACCCCCGGGCCAGGTGCCCGACAGCTGGGACAGCCCCTGGTCCCAGAGCTTTCACTGAAATTATTCGGACCAGCCCATCCTAAGCCTGTTTGCCCTGCCTCACCCATTCCTTCCTGTGAAAACCACAGGAAAAGCTCTTGTTCCCACTTTCCCCCCTCCCTCCGCCTCCTGCCCTGCCCTGGCGCTTCCCCATGTGGCCCTGTGTGGCCTGGCGTGGCCTGTTGTGGTGTGGCCTTATGGGGAACGGGGAGTGTGACAAACTTTCCTGTTCGATGGCAGGCATCTGCTGATCTGTTGGCCCTCCCTCCATACTGCGGGATGCGGTTTAAACGCCCCCGGTCCTGTGGAAAGGGCATGGGCTGCGTTTCCTGGGTATCAAGTGATGGGAGATGACCTGTCCGTGAAATGCCCTGCAACACCCGTTAAGACTCTAATTGAGCTGAAATCCTTTTCTCTGGGGGTTATCTTTCCAGCAGGATAAACACTGCCATTTTCTTCAACTAATCATTCATTCATTTATTCATTCGGGGACTACTTATTGAACCCCTACTGTGCTTGGGGCACTGGAGACACAAAACTGTAAACAAAACTGGCAGCACCAGCTCCTCACTGCTGCTGGTGATCGACACGCACCTGGCACAGACGACCTGGCTAATAAACACGTAATTATAAATTGTGAAAAGCCATGAAGAGCGACACCCGGCTTCTGGTGGTGACAGATGCGAGCCGTGGACAGCCCTCCATGGGACACAAGGAGAAGAAGTCTCCCCGGGCGTTATCGTGCTCATTCCCACCCCTCTGCATCAGGGACCTTGTGGGTCCCAGGAACACTCCTGCACCAGTGTTGGGAGAAGGTCCCTGGCACAGGGGGTGTTCTTCAAAAGCTCCGTGGTGGCTGCTTTTGGCAAATCCGAGCTGAGAGTAGGAGCTCTCACCCCTGAGCTTGGGTCCCTGAATTCCGTGGGATGAAGAAGATTCTGGAGGAGGAGAGCCCAGGTGATGTCAGGGTGACTCATTGATCCTGGTGTCCCTAGGATTGGGATCCACGGACATCCCACTAAGTTCCCAACTTGACCGCTACAGAGAAAACTGCAAACACACTCTGGACCTGGTGCTTCAAGACCAGCTTGAGTCGCCACGACAGTTGGGACCGTTAACACCTCCCAGACCAGGATGGTCATGCACCTGGAGCCCCGGGAGTCCAGGAGAGGTTGCATCCCCTTGAAGCCTCATGGCGAACTGGTTCTGTAACGTGCATCCCCTCCTAACCCTCCCCATGGGTGTGCACGTCGGGAGAGACTGCGCTGGGGGTTGGGGGAGAGCCCGTGCACCCTGGGGGGTTGATGGACGCTGGCTTCCGTCCGAGGCAGGTTCCTGGGGGTCTCCAGTTCCACTGAGACCCTCCGACCACAGCAGAGTTTGTGGGGATCGGGTTCCTGGTGGACCTTTGGCCCCTGCCTGCGCCACAGGGGGTCTGGTGTGATGATTCCCCCTGAATCATCCTGAAAGTGTGGGTGGAATACAGCCTGGGCCACGGGAAGAATCCCCTCTTGGTTTCCAGACACAGTCGGTTCCTGTGGTAGAAAGCCCCCCCGCCCCCCCAAAGTCCTCTTCCTCCTGAAACAGTAAACATAGCGATCTTTCGACCCTAGAGGAACTGCAGACAGTCCTGCCATCCGGGCCCTGAAGGTCACAGGGCAGTGACTCCGCCCACATCCCCATCCAGTTGTCCATTTTCCGTGTGAGAGACGATGGTGAGCACATTGCAGCTGCTGATGCAGAGGTGGCACCTTTTACGGCAATAGGCACAGCTCCCAGCGCCTGGGATGCAGCTGACCCTTTTGGTTCCGTGCCTGTTGGTGAAGTTGCTCCCACCTGGAGGGAATCAGCGCATCTCACAGGTCCAGGCAAACGCTGCAGCTCTTTCTAGGCGGCCAGGGAGGCTGGCATTTCCTCCTTCAGAACCTCAGCAGCATCAATGACGCTGACTGGGTCTGGCGAGGAGAAAACAGCAAGTTCTCTCCAAGCCTTCGTGGGACACAGATGACCAGCGGCTCTGGGCATTGCACACCGGGAGGATTTCGGAAAAGGGAGCTAGAGGCTTGTGCAGCCATGAGAAGGGCTGGTGGCAAGTAAGTCAGGAATCACCTTTGATTCCCTAAGTCATTGGCGCTAAAGAGGGCAGCTCTCGAGAACCAGAAGCTTCTGCAAATCTCAGGAACCTCTTGGGAATTCTCAGTAACTGCCCGAATCTATGGCCGCAAAGCAAACGTTCCCAATCTCGTGTCCGTCCGTACATCTACCTGTATCCAACTCCTGGGATAACAGGGCCCCAGTCTGTCCAAATCCACACACGTGTCTCTTGTTGGGCAGATGCCACCTCTGTCCAGCTTCTCAGGAGCCCTTCCAAGGGGATGTTAGTGATGCTGGGTGGGTGACAGACAGTGCAGCACGTGGAACAAGTAAAGGCAGCGATGCGTCACCTCGTGGGCCGTTCCTGTCCCGACGCCAAAACAGAAGGCGCGGGAGCCGATCGAAGCACCCACCTCTCACCCTGCAGTTGTCCTAAGTCTCACACCAAACCTTGGGTCTCAGGCAAGCGCACAGGGACCTTCGAGCTTCTTGCTCTCTCTGGTTTGCACATTTATTACGATGAATGTTGTCACGCGGTACTGATGCCACCGCCATCCCCTTCTGCCTCCTAAACTGCCCACAAGGGGGTGCTTGCTTTTGAACCACCCCTTGGTTGATAAAAGGGCGTCTTTGAGGGTTTTTTCCTTTGGAAGGTGCACAAATGATACATCTTTGAACACTTCAAATCTACGTGTGCCCTACTTCCTTTACCACTGAGTAAAACCCAGACAGAGCTGAGTCATCACAACCCCCCCAATATCTCCCGGCCTCCGGAACAGTAGGGAAACCTCAGCCCTACTCATTCCCCTGGTAAGTATTCTGTTTAGAACTTTGTAGGACTTTCTAATCTTTATGGTTCAAATTCTGAAATCCTTACAGGATGGACTTTGGCCCAACACTACATAGGCCTTTTGATCTGCGGGCTCAGAATTTTTCCAGCTCCGCTTGTGTGCCCTGATTCCCAAGGAAGCCTGTGTTTCATGCAGACCTCCTTCCCTCTGTCTCTTACGAGGCTTTCATTTGCTCTATCTCTCATTCCCTTGTTATTTTTAGAGATGCGTAATCCGTTCTCTTCCGTGGTGACATGTCTTCCGCCTTCTGCTCTTCATTATCTTTATGCAAATAAATGCTAATTCTTCTCCTGCCTTTTCACTTTCCTTCTCACTCCAGTGGCTCTGCTCCTACTCAGCCTGTGAACTTCTACTATATGGTTTCAAAGAGGGCATGTTTTCTGGCATTCATATCGAGACACGATGCACACAATTTTGAGCTGTGGCTGTGTTTCTCTTCAGTTACTTATCCTTGAATGAGGTGCACTCCCTCCAGGCCAAGTGTTTTCTGGTTCACGAGCTGTGTCCTGTCTCCTCCTCGCTGCATTCTTAGCTGCTGGTGGAATCCTTTTCCACGTTAATCTCAAAGGCAGCGTGATGTGCACCCCAGACGAATTGTGGGTATCTAGCAGGGCATCGCTGTGTGTGTGCACCTCTGGAATCGACCCCGTGGTCTGGGGTTAAGACTACAGTCGAGCATTTACATCGACATCATCATCAGCCCTCTGCGGTGGTTCCTTGTCCCAAATGCAGGGATACGTGGTGACCCCATCTCTGGCTCGGGGTGAGGGTGGGAGAACATGTAGCTCAAGATTAAGACAGTGAGCTACAGGGATTCCTCCAGGATGACCATGTGACCTGACCAGAGCCTCTAGACTTTATGAGAGGAAGATGCCCAGGCAGGAGCTGCTGCAGCCATTTTGTGACCTGAGGACACTTACATGGCTCTGTATCCGAGCGGTGGACTGTGGCTTGGAGAAACAGAGCCATACCAAAGATCTCCATGTAACACTGTGATGCAAATCTTCAGTGGGGCCTCCGCACTGCTGGCAGTTTTAACAACTTCCTTAGCCAATCCACTTTCTCACTCTCCCAATAAAATTTCACACCTTTGGGACTTCCCTGGTGGTGCAATCGTTAAGAATCCGCCTGCCAATGCAGGGGACATGGGTTTGAACCCTGGTCCGGGAAGATCCCACATGCCACGGAGCAACCAAGCCCGTGCACCACAACTACTGAGCCTGTGCTCTAGAGCCCGCGAGCCACAGCTACTGAGCCCACGTGCCACAACTATTGAAGCCTATGCGCCTAGAGACCATGCCACTTGCTGCAACTAGAGAAAGCCTGCGTGCAGCAACGAAGACCCAATGCAACCAAAAATAATTAATTACTTTTTTAAAATTTCACACCTTCTCCTGTTTCCCTGGCCCCTTTCCCTCTTCTCCCTTTCAGGGATGACCTTACCTGTAACTTCCCTGAGAACACAGAGCAGCTGGAAGAGAAGCTCCCACCCCACGTGCTTCTAAGCCCTCCAGTTCCCCAGGGTCAGTGGTCCCCGCTCCCACCTGACCTGGCCCCTCAGCTCATGCTTGGGCTCTGTCCCACTCACGCCTCGAGGACTTGCTGCTGGGCATTCCCTCCTCTCCCTCCTGTACCTTCTGTCTCTCCACGTCTATTAGCTCATTCTCGTCCACATGCCCCCTTAGCTGCTGCCGCAATTCTCTGCCCTTGAGTCGCCAGAAAATTCCAGAAAGCATTATTACGTGCACTGGCTGTCCAGTTCCTCACCTCCCGTGATTCCCTCGACTGGCCCCCAGGAGGGGTCTGTCCTCACGCCTGCCTGTGCTCTGTCCTCACGACTTGCCCTCTTGGCAGCCCTGGCCCTGCTGACCCAGCCCTGCTCTGAAGCAGCCTTCACGTCCCGACACGGAGTCCTCCCTCTGCCTGCAGAAATGCCGTGGTCAGCAGAGGGCCTGGGCTGCCCAGGGATGTCCGCCTGAATCCCAACCCTAGATTGCTTTGCACCTCGCTGCCCTCGACTCTGGGTCGCCTATCTGGTCGGCTTGCTGTCAGCGCGGTTTCTGGGCCCGTGCTTGGAAGTTGCCCACATTGGACTTGATACATGGTGGAGACTAAGTGGGAACTGCCGTCACCACTGCGGTCACCTTGGCTTGTGGCGCTGCTGCCGGCACGGCCCCTCCCGCGCCTCCGCAGGCAGGTACTGCTGGGCCGTTGACAGGGCTGAGCCCCGGGGCCGCAATCTGTGACCTGCAAATGATGAGAATGGTGCTGTGTCTCAGTGTGGAGCCAGGGACCGTTTTGGAACAAACCATCTGCCCAGCCCGGTACTGTCGGAGATTAACAACCTAATTATAACATCATGCGAGAGCCAGTGGGCTATGAGCACAGGCTATTAAAACCCCTGGGCTGGTGCACTTAGTGGCTGCAATGGGCAAGTCTGAGCTCGATGGGCTGCCAAAGCCCCCGGGCCTCGCAGGCCCCGGTTGTGGAGATGAGGCAACAATGGGCCACGCGCAGCCTGGAGAGGCTGGGAGTGGCTGGGCCGGCCCCTGGGCATCGCTCCGCGGTGGAAACAGCAGCGCCTGGTGATCGTTGTAGCGGGCTGGGGCTTGTGAGGTGTTTTCACATCTAGTGGAATCGGGATGAGCAGGGGCTGGGCTGCAGTGGCCGGAGCCCCGGTCCGGCCTTACCCTCACCGCATAAGCCGGGTGGGCGCACCTGGCCGCCCTCCTTGGAGCTGAGCTCGGGGGACGTGGGTCTCTCCTCCGGTTGGTCCTGCTGAGTGGACAACAACTGCCACACAGCGACAGCTTCCCCCCAGGGCCACCCCTGTCTCTCTAGGACCAAGGATGCTGCCATGGGCACAGCTGTGGCTGGACCACACAGGGACTGCTCCCCCCAAGGGCCACCCCTGTCTCTAGGACCAAGGATGCTGCCATGGGCACAGCTGTGGCTGGACAGCCTGGGCTGGTCCTCATGAAGCGGGGGGACCACGCACCACGGAGGCCCAGGGTCGGGTGGGGGTCCCAGAGGTGCTGGGAAGGCCTGGCCGAGGGTGGACCTGGGGCGGGGATTTGGGGAGGATGGAAGAAGCCGGATGCCTTGTCGTCGGGAAGCGGGGCCACGTGGTGACTGGGCGGGTCCGTGACCTGGTCTGGAAGGAGGGGGCTTGGGGCCTGAGCCGTGATGGTGAAGGAGCCGCCCCCGCGTGCTCAGCTGGACGGCGCGTGGTCATCAAGGTCGTCACCGGCTGGTCTGTGTTCAGATGTGATAACGGCTGGCTCTCAGCTCTGTCGCAGAGGCCTGGTCTGCCGCCGGTGACCCTGTCTGTGTCGGACGGGGGAAGGCCCAGCCCCGCGGTATGTGCCCGGCGGGGCCCAAGGTCAGGGGCCGCCGTGCTCTCTCTCTCAACTCAGTGGGGTCCTTCTCGAAAGGGTCCTGACCCTGACTTTACACAAATCCCCACCAGAATGGGATTGGCCTTGACACCAGCCTTGGCGCCTTCCGGGGGAAGCGTCACCGTGTGCCAGGGCGTCTTCTGCAGGGGTCCCTGGGCCGTGCCACACAGGAAGGAGGTGACCACCTCCCCATGGGGACCCGCCGTGCGCAGGGGGTGCCCCTCCGGCCCACAGAGTCGCCCGCTGGCCTTGCAGCTGCTCCCTGGCCGGAAGGAGGCCCCCAGGTCCTTGGAGGGGGACCCTCTGTTATTGACGACGTGAACCTGGTTGGGTTTCCGTTTTAGCGACAGAGCTGGAGGGATGAGCCCAGCGGATATGTGAGGAGGTATTTCTGCTCCTCTGATTCCAGTTTGTCAAGGGCGTTGCATGTCTCCGTCTGTTCCTTTGAGATTCGTTGCTACCTGATGACTCTGGACGCCAGACTTGGGTGTCTTGGGTGAAAACCAGCTTGAGTCTGCCTGGGATTTGGGGTGTCTCTGGAGCTTTAGAGCAACGCCTCTTATTTGGGCTAAAAATAACTTCCCGCTCCAAGCGCCTCAGTCTCCTCTGTGAGCAGGGCACACTCATACCTGCCCCGCTCACGGGAAGCTCAAGCGTGATCACAGAGCCTGCACTGTGTAGCCGGCCACGTGGGCATGTTTGTGTCCTCGAAGTCCTACCACGAAGCCGTCACTGCTGCGACATGGGGCGTCCTGAGCCAAGGTCCCTGCGTGGCTCCCTGGCCCCAGTCTGTCCCATCGTTCAGGAAAGTGTTCCAGATGGATCGACATGGGAACAGCAAACATCTTATCACACCCACCAGCCTCTGCCAGGAGGAAGGCCCCCGACAGAGACACCACGCACGGAAGTGGGAATCAAGATCGTCCACCAGAGGAGGAAGGAATTCTCCCCGCCCCCCAGCGCCCGACAGGAGAGGACATGGCCAGTTTCTGAAGCTCTGCAGACACACCGTGGGCGCCAGCTCCCGGGTTCTGTCTCTGTCTCTCCATGCACACCACACAGACACACACACCCAGACACACATACATACCACACACACACCTAGACACACACCTCCCCCCAGACACACACGCACACACCCCTAGATGCACACCACACAGACACACACACGCCTAGACACACACCTCCCCCCAGACACACACGCACACACCCCTAGATGCACACCACACAGACACACACACGCCTAGACACACACCTCCCCCCAGACGCACACACCCCTAGATGCACACACACACCACACACGCCTAGACACACGCACACCCCTAGACACACCCCTAGATGCACACACACCACACACACGCCTAGACACACACACATCCCTAGACACACACACATACCCCTAGATGCACACACACCACACACACGCCTAGACACACGCACACCCCTAGACACACACACACACCCCCCTAGATGCACACACACCACACACACGCCTAGACACACACACACACCCTAGACACACACACACACCCTAGACACACACACCTAGACACACGCACACCCCTAGACACACACCTCCCCCCTAGACACACACGCACACACCCCTAGATGCACACACACCACACACACACCTAGACACACACACACCCCCTAGACACACACACACACCCTAGACACACCTAGACACATGCACACCCCTAGACACACACACCCCTAGATGCACACACACACCCCTAGATGCACACACACCACACACACGCCTAGACACACACACACACCTAGACACACATACATACCACACACACACCTAGACACACACACAGACACAAACACACCACACACACCTAGACACACACACCCCTAGATGCACACACACCCCATACACCACACACAAGCCTAGACACACGCACACCCCTAGACACACACACACACCCCTAGATGCACACACACCACACACACGCCTAGACACACACACCTAGACACACATACATACCACACCTAGACACACACACACCTAGACACAACAGACCACACACACCTAGACACACACACACACCCTTAGACACACACACATGCCTAGACACACACACACACCTAGACACACACACCACACACACACACGCAGACACACACATACCACACACCACATACACACACACACCACACACATCACAGGTACATGCATAGACACACACACCACACAGACACACACCACACGTCACACACACGCATGGACACACGCACGTACACACCGCACCCTGGCCTCAGCACAGCACCCCCTCCTTCTCGTCCTGCTGGCCCCACTCAAACATGGCCTCCGATGGAAGGGCTGGGTGGGGTCACTGCCCCTGGCCCTCACCTCCCTGTTGGATCCTGTGGTCATCGTCAGCTTCCCCGCCGGCCCGGGGCCTCCTTCAGGCCCAGGGCCTTCGTCTCGGGCGCTCACGGCCCCAGCCCAGGGCCTGGCATCGGTTTGGAGGGGCGTGAGATCTGGCAGGGAGTTTCTGAGGATGTTGATACTGAACCCCACATATTATGATCCAGAGAAGGAGGGGGGTATCTGTATTTGTGTGAGTCTAAGTGTGTGAGTGTGAGTGTGCGTGTGCACGGGGGTGGTGAGCTGCCCACGTCCAGCCTTCCCCTATCTGCTCCTGACTCCTCTGTCTCCTCAAAGACAAGCGGACGGCATTTCAGGGACAAGGGGCTTCCGTCCGGCTGGGGTGCCCCTGCCAGGCTCTCAACCCCTGGCCTCTGCGCCTCACCTGGCAAACGGGCTGTGCTCCAGGGCCCCTCAGCCGGCCATCAGGGGAGAAGTGAGGTGACACGGGTGTGAGGATGTGGTGACATCACTGCTTTGGGGGTGGCACGTCCCGATCCCTTGATGGAGACGGTCAGTGTCAAGGCACCTGCCCCCCAAAGTGCGGGAATTCCTCCCGGCCTCTCCCAGTGTCCCTGACACCGAAGTTCTAGGGCCCTGGGTGAGTGTTTAGGGAATGTTGACGAATCGCTTCATAATAAGGCAAACGCTGACCGTATTCATTTAATCTTTGTTGAAAGCATCACAAATGATTTATTGTTTTTTAAAAAGGAAAAATAAGAAAGACTCGATCGCATCTCTGTTATGTGCATATACGAAGTATGGGCTCAACCCGGTTGAATGAAACGTTAGCTGCCCAAGCCCAGCCCGTTATTCCCAGGTGCCGGCGTGTGTACCTGTGCATCAGATACACAGAACCTCAAACGTAGAACCAGATAAATCCATAGACCTATGTGTTGATTGACACGATTATGGGAATAGGAAAGTATCGGGATATAGGTGCCGACTTATTCCCAGGTTCTTGGGTCCACACACGCAAAATGCTCTTAATAGAAATGAATAATGACATAAAATACATGAAAAACACAAATAGCAAAAGCGAAAACCCTACCCCGACAGAGAGAATGAAGCTGAGGGTCAAGGAAGGGCAAAGGGCTCATCGCCCGCAGGCACTGCTGAGCTGGGGGCTGTGTCCGTGCTGACCTTGACCTTGGACCTGGACAGTGCTGACACATGTCTGACCCTGGTTCTGACACTCACAGGACGGGCCGGGTGCGGGTGGACAGCAAGACACAGGGTTCCTAAGCCGTCTTTGGCGACCTCGGGCAGGCTGCGGAGAGCCCAGCCTCTCCCACACAGCCCCCCAGCTCCAGTCTGGGGTCCGCTGCCCCAGCCCTTCCCCGAGGAGGGTCTTGAGGACGGCTTGCAGGACGAGCTCTGCGGGGCTGGGCCAGGAGCTCCAGGCGGTGGGCCGGCAGGGTGGGGAGAGGGACGCCTCTGTCGCCTGCCCCGTGACCTGCAGTGACCCCTTCTGAGCTGGTTTCGGGTGGTCTGAGTCCCCGTGTGTGACACAAGGAGCTGGACTCCAGGGGTCCCCCACTCCACAAGGATTCAGGGCCTTCCACGTGTTCTGGGTGTGAGGATGCATCCCTGGTCTCCCTCCCGCAGGCCATGTTTCTTTTCTGGGCAAGTGGGCTAATGCCCCCCGGGCTTCATTCCGGACTTCCCACGGCCAGCGAGTTCCTAGCCTGGGCTGTGGTGTCCCCGCCTCTGAGGGGAAGGCCCCGGCCACCTGAGAGCCCAGCCTGCGGGGTGGGTAGGGGGAGGACGGAGAGGACGGGGAGGGGATACTGATTTCCAGTTTCAAGGCAAAAGGTGAAAATCTGCCCCCATATATCCCTCGTGTCCCTGATTCTAGGCATCTGTGAGCGAGTGGAATCACACTGCACGGGGAGCAGGGGGCTGGCTCCTGGGCACCTCTGCTGCCGTCTTGCTGTGTGACCTTGGGACAATCACTCCCTCTCTGGGCCTCAGTTTCTCCATCTTCAAAACGAGGAGCGCGCTACTTGGCGCCCTTCGGGCTCTGCCATTCGAAACCCCGCCTGGTTCCCGGTTCCTAAGTGCGTCCCTCAAGCTATGCGGAAGCACAGAACACTCTGGGCATCTAGAGGCCGTTCCCACCGCGGCCACTAAGACGGGAATCCCGCAGGCGGGAACCCCCGTGCGAGGGCGCCGCCTGCTGGCTTCCTTCAGAAGTGCAGGCGCTGGATCCCTAGGACCCTGTGTGGGGCTGGGGCGAGCTGGGGGGGGAAGCCAGGGAGAGCCTTTGCCTTGTGGGCCCCAGGAGAGAAGGCTGCCAGAAGGGGCAGAGGAGCATCCCTGGGCATTCTGGGAAAGGGGTTCCCGAGAATGGGGCTACTGCCTGGCAATAAAAATAGGAAGTTGAACACCCCCCTCCCCCCACCAAACGCAATCAGCTACCTAGAGAGGTATTTACATTATCTGCAGTTTAAAAAGAGGAAGGACAGCGGCAGGTGTGGAAGGCGGTGCTGGGGGGCCTACCACTGGCTTTCTGGATTCCGGCGGGGCGGTGGACACCCCTGCAGAGGGACGGCCCTGCGGTGGGAGCTGCCTTCCTGGAGGTTATGAGGAAGGAAGCAGGGCCCCGCTGTCCCTCTGCTGGGACGGGAGCCCACGGCACAGGTGATGGGGCGGGTCTGCGGTGCTGAGAGCCCGGCCTCTCCCAGCCTCTGGGGGACCAGCCTCGGCCACGAGAAGTCAGGCCCAGCTGCGGTGACCAGCCGTGGGCAGCCAGGGCGGCCGTGTGAGGTCCAGAGAAGCGCCCAGAGTCTGGGAGGGCGGGCGGCGCAGCGGGCAGCATGTGGGCCTGGTGTCCGGGGAGGCAGGAGCTGGCGGGTTTCCTGGGCGGCCGTGGGCTGGGCGGGCTTGAGCTGGACAGAGGTGCATCTGTCGTCTTGCGTGGACACAGCTGGAGAAGGAGGCTTTTCCGAGGTCTCTGAGGGGACGCCGGTCCCAGCCCCGTGCCGGTGGCACGTGTGGTCCTGTGCCCTCCACGGGGGATGAAGCGGCGGAGAGGATAGAGCTCTGGGCGCGGCCTCCAGCGGCATCAGCCCACCAGGTAGCTGTGCATCTCTCGGGAGTTGACGCTCAGGACCACGCCGGAGTGATTCCCTGGAGGCACAGAGATGCCGGGTGTGAGCACACGCCCGGCCGAGGGGCAGAGAGAGGACGGAGGGCCGTGCGGGACACGGTGTGGCCTCAACCGGTGTGCGGGGCGTCCCGCGCTTGCTGCAGCCCTGCGGGTCGTGCCTGGGCGCGGGCGCGGAGGGGTGGGCGTCCCTAGGTTTCCTGGGAGGAGGGGTGACGGAGGGTGGGCTCTCCTGGTGCCGGCACAAGCAGTGGACCCAGGGGGCCTCCGGGAGTGAGGCCATGCCGGCCAGCAGCCACCATACTCACTGCCCTGCAGTGGCCGGCCTGGCGTCGGCGGCAGGGGGAGGTAGGAGGGGCTCTGTGCTCCCCGGGCAGGGGCACTGCAGGGCGGCGAGGCAAGGCCCCAGGAGGCAGCGGAGGGAGAAGGGCACAGTGACGGTCAGAAGGGCAGGGGTCTGCCGGGGTCCTGGGCGGGGCTGTGTTCTGAGCCTGGGGGCCGTAGGCGTGGCCGGTGGAAGGAGCCGGCATGGGCTGCCCAGAGCCCCCCAGACGCCCGGGCACGTGGGGAGGAAGCGGCCCAGAGCTTGCAGTGGGGCCACGGGGGGGCATGGGGTGGTGAGCCCCGCGTGCCGGGGGAGACCTCATGAAGGCGTGTCACCTCACGGCCTGGGTTTTGTCATCTGTAACTTGGGGACGATAATATGGCCTCCCCTAAAGGATGGTGGGGGGTCCGGAAGGGACCGCCCCTGAGGATTTGGGCAGGGCCTGGCACGCACTAAGTGCTCCATTGAAAGAATCCCTTATTATTACACTATCATTGCTCTTCGGGGCTTGATGGCAAAGAGCTGCGGAAGCAGGAGGGCCGCTCTCTCATCTCCCTGGGACGCCCACCCCTCTGTCCACGCTTGGGAAGCCCGGGTCCACCGGGAGCCTCTGCCACCACCTTTCACGTGGGGTGCGACACCGCCTGATGAAGATGGCCGCGTGGGGCCCCGACGCTCTCCAGCCGCTGCTGGCCTGGGCTGGGGGGTCTTGGGGCGCACGGGGGAGCTGGCCCCGAGCCTGGGCTGCAGCGTGGGGGAGGGGCACAGAATCGGCTGCGCGTCTTCTCGGCTAAGTGACTTGGGAGACCGAGTGGCTACTGTGAACCTCAGCTGTCCCATCTGTCAAATGGACGCACGGCCAGGGCCTGCCTCCCAGGCTGGCTGCGAGACTGTGCCGGGAAGCAGTGGGCCTGCTGAGGAGTAAGCGCCCGGGAAATCGGGGCTGTAGTCACCGTCCCGGAGGCTGAGGACCACAGCCCTGAGAGAAACCCGGCGGGGCCGGCGGCTGTGGGAGACGACGGTGGGGCTGCGAGGTCAGGGAGCTGTGGAGGACAGGAGTGGTCAGCTCCCGACCACTCCAGGGAGAAAAGAGGGACGTGGGCTTTGGGGTCCGGCAGGCCCGCGTCTGGGTCCCAGGCCGGCCGCTTGTCTGCTGTGCTGCCTGGGTGAGCAACGTCACCTCTCTGAGCCTCACCTCCAATCATTTAAAAGGTGAGGACAGCCATTCCACCTCCCACAGCTCCAGGGACACAGTGGGTACGGGGTGGGGAGGGATAAAGGGGCGGTGACAACACAACCCACGACGGGGACACGTTTCTGGAGCGTCCTCCTGGCTGCAACCTAGGGGTGGGGCGGTCGCCGTGTAGGGGGTGCAGAGAGCGGCTGTTACGGGTCGGGAGAGCCAGCGGGGGCGGGCAGGTGGCGAGGGAAGGGGAGGAGCTTTCGGGGCGGGCAGTACCTAGAGTCTGTGAGTGGAGCTCGTCATCTATGAACTCCTCGGCCTGGATGGCGCTCTGCACGTCCTGGCTGTGGCTTACGGGGCTCGTCATTTCCTGTTCCTTCTCATTGTGCATCTGGGCGTACACGGTCCTGCCGGGGCGTTTCCTGCGGGACGGAGGTGGGGACTCAGGGCTCTGCCCAGGATGCCTGTCCCCAGAAGCCCCCAGCAGAGCCCTGGGCCATCCCTCTGTGTGGTGCTGACATCGCTCCTGGGCCTGCCTCCTGCCCTGTCTCTGCTCCAAGCCACCTCCTCCAGGAAGCCCTCCGTCCCGTGAGCTCCGGCAGCCCTGGGTTTCCCTCTGCCCCCGCACACGGGGTGCTCGCTGTCCATCCGTCTCCCCTCGGCATGCTGCAGGGAGAGGCTGTTTTATTTTCTTTCAGGTCCCCGTCACCTTGCACCTCAGGGCTCTGGTTGGATTGGCATGCGTTCCCACACGGCACGTGATGTTGACTGGCTCTGAGAGGCGCTTGCTGAGCCCTGCCCGGGGTTCTGGGGCTGGCTGCACCGTCCTCAGGTTCCCATACCCTCCAGGGCAGAGGGAGAGGAGAGCAAGGGCACAGCCCCCTCTGCCTCAGCTGGGACTGGGCTCGGGGCCCCTGGACCACGCTCCTTCATGTTCAACACCCCAGTTAGTTGGAGCAAAACCCCAAAAGAGCCCATGGTCCCAATTTACAGAAGAGGGAACTAGACTCAGCGGGAGAGTGGGCTTCCTCAGAGCCACTCACCAACACTGGCAGTTCTCTGGAAATATTGAGATGGCAGGATGCACATTCAGGGCCCAGGGTGGGTTGGGCCATGTGGCCAGACCCAGTGGACTGCAGCACTCGATGGCTGTGAGCCTCTGAGACTTAGGGGCTGTTTGTTACGCAGCCAGGCCCAGCCCACGCTGACTGCTGCGTCAGTCAGGAGAGCCCAGCTCCCTGAGCTCCACAGAGCTTAAAGCCTCTGGACAAATGGGGCATTTCTCTCTGCAGCTGCAAGGTCCTCCCCTTGCTCCTCCCTCCCCATCCTCTGGGGACAAGGTAGTAGGTTCCTTCTGGACCATTTACACTGTGTGTGATAAATCTGGAGCAATTTGTGGAAACTGCAATCTGGCCTTCAGGGGGTCTGAAGAAGGCAATCGAAAGAGAACGGAATTCTGCCCCTTTCACTCCTGACCTGCCAGGCCTGCCTTCCGCCCACCCCCAGGCAATCCTGCTGCCCTGCAATTCTCAAGTGCCCTGAGAGAAGCCCAAATGGGTGCACGCAACCTGTGGTCCAAGGGGAAAGAGAAAGGGGTGGGGGCAGGTCCCGACTCCAGCCATTGCCTCCAACTCGGCTCTGACTTGGGAGGCAGCGTCTGAATCGTTTTCTCGTTCAGCCTCTCAGGACTCACACCCCATGGCCTGCCTCAGCCAGGCCTGAGCTGGGCGGTTTTCACAAGGTCCCAATTAAACATGGCGTTATGGCAACAAGGGAGACGGGCACAGGAGGTCTGCAGGAGCTGGGGGCCTGCGTCTGCTCCTGCCCACCCCCCTCCCCTCCCCATCTGCCCCTCCCTGCCCCCTGCCCCTCTTCCCCACCTTCTCCCCCTTTTCTTCTTCCCTTGTCCTATCCTCCTCCTGCTTAGTCTCCTTTTACAGATGAGGAAACTGAGGCTCAGGGAGGGGAAGAGACTGGCCAGGACCACAGAGCTGGTCAGCAGCAGGGCAGGATGGTGGCCCAGTCTTCGAGGCTGACTCAGCCGTGCTGCCGTCTGGGCTGTCCTGCAGGTTGGGGGGCTGCCACCCAGTGTGAACGGTGCTGGAGGACAGAGACCCAGAAGTGTCCAGGGCTCGGGGGAGGAAGGATCCTTGGCCTCAGAGGAGCGAGGGGAGGGTCAGCTCCGTCTCTGGACTGTTCCCAAGGGCGACCCCAACCAGGGAGACCCCAAGGCCACTGGAGCCAGACCAGCAAGACAGGGAGAAACAACAGGCTCAGACCTGGCAGCTGCGTGTTGCAGGAAATGAGTCTGGTGACACTTTCTGGTCGTTTTGCTCATTCCCGGGCCCTCGAGGGGGCCCATGAGTAATCCCAGCACCGAGGGTTATTAAGCCCATTTCACAGCTGAGGACTCAGGTCAGAGGGGGAGAGAGGCACCACACCCCCTCCCAATGACCGCACGGTGCGCTTGCCACCACCCAGCCTCGGCTCAAGCCCCCGCCCGCTCCCACCCTGGGCGTCAGCCGCCCCCCGCTCCGGCCCTGGGTGTCGCGTGCAGCCGCTCCATCTGGAGGCTGGAGCCGCCTCCCAGTGGAGTGCCTGGCACATGACAGCTCCGGATCATGCTTGCGGAGGGAAGGGGTGGATGGGTGCTGGGGGAAGCGTGGGGACTGGGCACAGCCTGGGGTCAGAGCCCCACTCCTCAGCTGTGTGGCCCTGGGAAGATCACTTAACCTCTCTGAGCCCGGGTTTCCTCATCTGTAAAATGGGTGGGTGGAGCAGAGAGGAGGATGGGGGTGGAAGAGGCTCCTTGGGCTGTGAGCGGTCGGCTGTCTCCCTCTGGGATCAAGGTGACTCAGATCCAGGCTGTGGGTCCAGACAAGGCCCCTCCCCACCCCAGGGCCCGTCCCAGGCACAGCCACAACCCTCCAAGGCCCTGCTGGGAAGCTGCGCCCCCCCACCAGGCCCCGCCCTCACGCCCAGTTAGCCCAGGGAGGCCGGGTGACCTTGCCTTTTGAACTTGTAGAGGATGAAGGCTCCCACCGCGAACAGCCCTATGAGGACGACTGCCACCGCCCAGTAGCCGCCACCTCCTCCCAGGCTTGGAGAATCTGTGAGCAAAGCAGCCTGTGAGCGGTCCGCGTGGGCACCGGCCGGCCTCCTGGCACCCAGGACCCCCCCTGAGTAAATCCCGGCCCCGGTCCTTCCTCCTGGAAAGTGGACAGAACTCCTCCGTCCGCACTGATGCTGGCGTGGACGCGTGGCTGCACAGAGCAGGACGCAGCTCCTCAGCTCCTGCGGAGATCGTTGCCCGAAGTGGGGAGGACAGGCCACGGTGGGGGGCGGGGACAGAGCCACCTGAGACTCTAAGGGACATAAGTTAAAGCAAGAGCTCCGTGCTGTGTCCGCGGGGAGCACCGCGGGCCCTTGGCGTGACGGGGTTTTCACCGGAGGCAGCCACCCGTCCAGGAGGAGCGTGTGTGCGGGCGGCAGAGGGGGTCCCTCTGCCCCCAGCGTCCACAGTAATGGGTGTCGTCTGAGGGGCCTGGACACACGCCCACCCCACCCTACAGAGGTGAGCTCCGGCCAGGCCTCTCACCTGTGTCCACGTCCCTCATGGCCACCAGCACCCGGACGCCACCGCGCAGGAGGAAGCTGATCTTCTGTGCGTTCAGCACCTCCTGGATGGCCACGAGCCTCTGCAATAAGACAGCGGGGAGTGAGGGGGCCCTCGGGGACCCAGCAGAGGAAGCGGGAGAGCCGGGCAGATGTCCGCCCGGACCCTCCAGAGCCATGGGGCTGGGGGAGGGCCACTCAGCCTCTCCAGGCCTCAGTCGCCTCCTCTGTAAAACGGGAATACTAGCCACCAATGAACTCTCACCAAGAACCTACAGTGGGACACAAGGTGACCCAAATGTGGCCCTGCCCTCACAGAGCTCTAGTTTTAGTCAGGACCATGGAGTGTGGTAAAGTTGGGGAGACCCAGGGATGCTCCAGGAGGCCCCCAACCCCAGAAGTAATCAGGGGAGGCTTCTTGGACGTGCAAGACCAGGAAGAAGACAAGACAGGGACAGGAGAGGTGACCCAGGCAGGCGAGTGAGCCCACACCTGAGGCAGAGAAACCCCAGGAGGTGATGTTGCTGGATCATGGTGGGGGGGAGGAGGCAGCTGGCCTCTGGGGCGCCCAGCTGGTTTGGCAGTTCAGGAGTGGGGAGTTTTCCTGGTGTTCAGAAGGGAACCACTCAGCCCACGTGGGTGTCAGGTGTCACCCTCTGCACAGGTGGGTGCAGATGTGTTGGGGGAGGGGTCCCTCTCAGGGATGGGGTCCCCGTGGCTCTGCTCCCTGGGCCTTGGGGGGATATACCCTGGGGACTCTGCTGGCTGCTTCCCTGAGCGGCGTTTCAGCACCCGGGACTCCACGAGGCCCGTTCCCTGCTCACGGAACGAGGGTCCTGAGTCGGGAACTGTGTAAACGACAGGCCAACAGCCCCAGACCTGAAGGGTCCGGGAAGACACCTGGTTCTGCCCCTTGACCTCATGGCCTGGAGGGGTCGCTGCACCTTTCCGTTCTCAGGTCAACGTGAGGAATCGTAGGAGCCTGGGGGTGGCGCCCTGGGCCCCATGCTCCGCACGCAGAAAGGCAAGGCTGCTGTCCGTGGCCGTGGCGCGCGGCTAAGTTTGCTCGCTGACTTCGGGCACGTGGCAGACTCTGAGCGCTCAGGACGATGGGGGTGGGGTTCCCCGGTCTCTCACCTCCTTCCCTTCCAGCCCTCACTCGGAAGCGCCCCGGGTGGGTGCAGCCCCCGAGCCCCGTGCTGGCACCCGGGACCCCCGCAACCTTCCCCTCTGCCCTCAGCTCCTCCTCTGAGAAGTGGGTCGATGCCTCTCAACCCGCCACTGACCCACCTCCAGAGACACCGCATCAGCGGGGGCTGGGGGCTTGGCCGGGAGCCCCCAGGTGCGGACGCGGACGCCCTTTGGGATGGGCTGTGGGTCAGGCTGGCACAGGCACAGGTCCACCAGGAGGCCGCCCGGGAGTGGCTCGAGCAGTTTGGCAGCCAGAGTGACGGTGGGGCTCCACGCCCGCGCTGTGCTTCCTGGCGGGGCCCTCACTGAGCCTCACTTCCCTCGTCTGTGAAATGGGACGCTGCCACCCGCCCACAGGGGTCCTGCTGGTCTTGCTCTCTCCGTGCCTCCGTGCAGGTCGCTCTTCCCAGACCATCTGCGGGAGCACCTGTCTTCTCGATTAGCTCAGAGCTCGGCTGCGGTTCTGACTCATCTTTTCTTGAGATGCCATTTCCTTTCTTCAAGTGTACCATTCAGTGTTGTTTTAGCATATTCACAGTCACGCCCACCACCACTATCTAATTCCAGAACATCTTCTTCCTCCCAAAGGAAACGCCTAAAACCGTGAGCAGTCACTGCCCAGCCCCCCGCCCCCGCCCCCGCCCCCACCCCCAGCCCCCCGCCCCCGCCCCCAGCCCCCAGCCCCCAGCCCCCCGCCCCCGCCCCCGCCCCCACCCCCAGCCCCCAGCCCCCGCCCCCAGCCCCCCGCCCCCCGCCCCCAGCAACGCTCTGTCTCTGTGGATTCACCTATCCTGGACATTTCGTATAAGTGGAATCACACAGTCTGTGGCCTTCCGTGACCATCTTCTTTCACTTTACATCATGTCTCCAGTGTTCATCCAAGTTGCAGCCTGGATCAGAATCTCACCCCTTTTGATGGCTGGATAATATTCCACTGTGTGGATGGCCCACCTTCTGCTCATCCACTCCTCTGCGGGTGGACATTTGGGTTGTTTCCACTTCGGGGCTGTGAACATCCAGGCACACACGTGTGTGTGTGGACATACATTTTCAGTTCTCTGTGGCACACGCCCGGGGGTGGGGCCGCTGCCTCGTTCGGTAACTCCGTGTTTAACTGTTTAAAGAACCACCAGACTGTTTCCGCGGTGGCTGCACCATTTTCCACTCCCCCCCGCAGTGAATGAGGGGTCAGTTTCTCTGTCTCCTCGTCCACACTCATTGCTGTCTGCTTGGTACGGAATTACAGCCCCCCTAGACGGCGTGAAGTTCTTCTCATTCATCTTTTTCCTTTTTTGATGCGGACCATTTTTAAAGTCTTTATTGAATTTGTTACAATGTTGCTTCTGTTTTATGTTTTGGCTTTTTGGCCGTGAGGCATGTGGGATCTTAACACCCCGACCAGAAATCAAACCCCCAACCCCTGCATTGGAAGGTGAAGTCTTAACCGCTGGACCATGAGGGAAGTCCCCCCCCGATTCATCTTTTGACTCCCCGTCCTAGTTGGATGCTCTGAAACTGTTGCCCAGGATCCCCTGGCCGGTGCTCACCCCTCGCAGTGAGGCTGGGGCGGTGTGACCAGCTCTAGCCAATGAAATGGGAGTGAAAGTGGAGCGTCCCCCTGAGGGGTGGTCCTGCCCAATGCCCTGGTCCCCCCCACGCCCCCTCCAGTGTGACCTTGGGGTAGCCACAAGGGGGAGGAGGGACAGTGATTGGTGAGAGATAAGCCTTTACGCGATGACGGGAGGCTGAGGTCCCCGTGCTTGCCGGGAATCACCACCAAACCGTCGGCGGCGTGGGGAGGACCCGGCCCAGTGGCCGCAGGAGATACCTTGTCACTTGTGAGGCTCCTCTTCCTCGTGGGCCTGGCAGGGGGCAGAAGCACGTGCAGGTCAGCCAAGGTGGGCAGCCCCGGCTTTACAACGGTCACCAGCAGCTCCTCGGGGATGCTGGTCTCCTGCGGGGACACAGACGGCCACTCTGATCCACCGGCCTCCTCTGTCCCCTGCCACACTCCAGGGGCCCAGGAATACCCTCCCTCCCTGAGTGGCCTGAGTCTTGGCCATTCCTGACCCCTGTACACCTGGAGTCATGGCCCCAGCAAATGACAGCACTGCCCTCTACCTACTGCAGCCCAGCGCTCCTGGTCCCTCAGCCTGTGGCCACCACCCCGGCCTCCGCTCAGCCAGGCCTGCCCCCTTCAGCTCATTCCTCCCACCATGCCCAGGTGAGCAGGCCCCTCCCTGGCTACTGTCCTTCCAAGTGTCAGGGCTCCTGGCCATGCAACTCCCTCAACCCACAAAGCTCTGTCTCCTGAAAGTCCCACTCCATGCATGTTCATCTGGCAAACTCCTATTCATCCTTCAACACCCAGGACAATATTACCCAAATTATTAATGGGCCAAAGGGAGGCATGGCCAGGGTGGGCCTCAGTCTGTGACAGGCTTGGCTGGCTCTAGAGGGCTGGGTTTTCTCCCACTGGGGGCCCAAGGGCCTCGAGTGCCCTACGCCCACCCTGATGCACTGCCTTTGCTTTCTGCGACCTCCCTGAGGGCAGCCGTCACACTGACTCATCTCTCTGTCTCCAGTGTCCAGCCCAGAAGAGAAACGTGGTGAGTAAATGAAAATCCCTTTAAAGAGATTCTGTTGTAGGACAGCAGCTGTGTCTTGTGCAAACAGCTGGTGCTCACTAGATGTGCATGGAAGATGCAGTCCTGTCCCTCCTCTGCAAGGTGACAGTCTGGCTGCATGTCCCCCAGGGCCAGGTAAGAGGACCCTACATGGCTTCCAAGCACCACTGTCAGCCGATGTGAAGGACAGAGCATCAGGACTGCAGGGCAGCCCGCCTGCCCTCTCCTGGGGGCTCCACAGCCCCCGCTTCTCTGGGGCACCCACAACCCAGAGGTGGGCAGGTGGTTTTGCCAGTGGTGGGCTGGGGGCACCTTGGAGAGGAGCCGGGACACCACGAGGCCAATGTCCTCCCTCCACTCGGGGGTGTTGGGGTTGTGAGCGTCCAGGTCCTTGGAAAACTGCAGAGGCATGACCTGAAATTGATCTGGAAAGAGGCAGAGATGGGAGAGTGGGTCAGTCCTGGGCGCCCGGCCCCGCTTCCTCTGAGGACGGTGGCCACACCCCCTGGATGGTCCAGGGCTGGCCCTGGGTGTGGATCCTGCAGCCCACTTTCAGAAAACAAGGTTCTTCCCAGTGTATGTGCCAGCAGCTGTCCCGGGCGGGGCCCACTACACCGGCTGCCATTTAATAATAAAACAACAACAACAAAGGTGACAATGACGAGGACAGCAGTGCTGCCCTGGAGGGAGGGCCAAGCCTGCTGTGTGATTTGCCCCATCAACTCACAAGGACATACACACCCTACGGACGTTGACTTCTCGTCCCCCAGGGATCCATGGACTTTGACTGGGCTGGTTCCCCCACCAGAATAAGAGTTCCTGGAGAGCAGAGCCCCCACCTTCTCTGTCTCTCACATTTCCCAGGGTCTGCAACTCAGAAACCTATTCTAGAGCCACAAGCAGCAGGTGGTAAAAAAAAAAAAGACTCGGCACCAGGAGTCTCAGAGTGGACTGCAATCTCTCCGCTTACCTCCCGAGCCTTGGTTTCTTGATTTGTAAAATGGGAGGAGGTTTTGCAGGGGTGAGGAGAGCTCAAGGGACGAGTGCCTTGTGAAGTGTGAGCATGCAGTGCAGGTGGAGATGACTTTCAAGGCTCTGGGCTCAGGGCCTGCTGCCCACATGCTCGTGAATGAAGGAATGGCTGAGGGCAGTTCCCTAAATATTTAACTGATGGCTGCTGTCCACAGGACAGGCTGTTCTTAAAGCAAAAGGAGGGTTTATCAGTGTGGTGATGAGGGCAACATGGTGCCGGGGGGGGGGGGTCTCTTCCATTCTTAGGACTAATTTTCTATCGTAAATGTCTCCTGGGGGGCTCAGAGCCCCCAGTGAGCCAATAAATGGGACACAGATTCAGAGCAGGACTCTCAACAAAAGTGATACAATCACATGATGATCCTCAGATAACGGGGGTGCTGAGGACAGGCACCCGGTGGGCAGGCAGACCCGGAGCCCGATCCCAGCTCTGTTGCTGCTGGGTGACCGTGTCAAGCCCCTCAGCCGCGTCCTCATTTGTGCCACGTGGAGCCTGTGAATGCCATGGACGTAGGAGTTGTCGGTATTTATTTTACAGATGGGGAAACGGAGGCCCCTCTGCCCCGCTGAGCCCTGCCTGGGATGACCAGGACATCGGTGGCATGTCCACCGCCTGCCCCCGACCCTGAGCTCCTGAAAAGGAGGAGCTGTGCTGTCTGTCCCGGGGGGCGGGAGGGGGGGAACTCACCCAGCACGCGGACCACCTTGGAGTCCTGCAGCACGGAGGTCCCACAGGCAGCCTGCACCGTCACGCGCACGTCCCCTATGTCCCCAAACCGCGTTGTCACAGAGTTCTCCAGGGACAGCAGGGGCTGCGGGCACGAGCGGGGGTCAGGGCTGGGCCGCAGAGCTGGCCCCGGTGTGCGGCCAGGGCTGCACTGAGAGCCCCCGGGGGGTAAGGAGAGGGCCCCCCAGAGACGCCCGGTCCTGAGCTCCCCAGCACAGGCACCGTCTCCCAGTGCCCCTTCCCTCCAGAGGCTCTGAGCCCCCCTCCGTGGATGGTGTCGAAGGCGCATGGTGGCTGCTAGGCAGGGCCTCCACCCTGATCCCTTTCACCTTCTCACCCCCTCCACGCTCAGCTGGGCTATGGGACCTTCATCCTTGGACCCCAGCGGCCAGCTCAGCACGCACCCTGTGGGGTGGGCACACACATCCGACTGGGCCTCACTATTGCCTCGGACCTTGTAGACGGGGAGGCAGAGGCTTGGGGAGGTGTAGCAACCGGCCCCAAGAGCTCGGCTGCAGGGGGCTGAGTCGCCATTCGAGCCCGGAGCCCGAGCCCCTTCCTTGACCCTCCCCATGCCAGGGAAACAGTCTGGAGCCCAGGGCCCCGCCTGGTTGGGACCTCAGCCGTTGTTTGGGGCTCTCTGCTTGGCGGTGAAGGGCTGCCGTTTGCTGAATAAATGAAGGATCCCCCTTTGGGTCTCGAGGCCCCCCCCGGCCTAAGGGTGGGCAGCTTCACCTGCAGAGGCCCTCAGGCTCTCCTACCAGGCATCTGCCCTTGGCTCCCCACTGCCCACAGGATACAACCCACAGCCCTGGATGAGGCTTCTGAGGTTGGGTCCAGCCCCAGGGACCCCCTCCTCCATGAAGGCTTCCCTGACTACTCCCATGCTATAACTAGAAATGGCCTGATCTCTTCTGGAACTTTCAGACGCATCACCTGTCTCCTTCCTGTGACACCTGTCACACACTAACTTAGGTCACCTACTATGTTCCCACATCTTTCCCTAGGAAAAGGCAGGGTCTGACCCGATTCATCCCCTGTCCACCACACTCAGACATGGCCGGACCCCGAACAGATGCTCAGGGTGAAGGAAGAGTCGGTGTGTGCTTTCCTCACCTCCATGGTGTCACACACTGTGTCCTGCCCAGTATGGAGGGTGGGGCCTGCCCCACTCTCCATCCCAGATGGGAGCCTGTGGGAAGGAGGGGCTGCCAGGGGCCTGGGGCCAGCATACCTGCAGGCTGTGACCAATCCACCAGTAGAAGACGGTGAGGTTGGGGTTCAAGGGCAGCAGCACAGCTGTGAGGGTCACCTCCTGGTTGATGCCAATGATAGGAACCACTTCGAGGTAGAGTGCCTGCAGGGGGGCTGCAGGGGCCAGAAAAAGGTTAGAGGTTAGAGGGCATCAGGGCACTGGCCATGGCACAGGCTGCTATCAGTCACCGTCACAATCAACCTCATCACCACCATCACCACCACCATCACCATCACCACCACCATCACCACCATCACCACCATCACCATCATCACCATCACCACCACCATCACCTCTATCATCACCACCATCACCATCATTACCATCATCTCTATCATCATCACCATCACCATCACCACCACCATCACCACCACCATCACCATCACCATCACCATCATCACCACCACCACCATCACCACCACCACCATCACCACCACCACCACCGCCATCACCACCACCATCACCACCGCCATCACCACCACCATCACCACCATCACCACCACCATCACCACCATCACCACCGCCATCACCACCACCATCACCACCATCACCACCATCACCACCACCATCATCACCATCACCACCACCATCACCACCGCCATCACCACCATCACCACCACCATCACCACCATCACCACCACCATCACCGCCATCACCACCACCATCACCACCACCATCACCACCATCACCACCATCACCACCACCATCACCATCACCATCACCACCACTACCATCATAATCACCATCACCATCACCACTATCCCCACTGCTGCACAGACCACCATGGGTGTGGACTCGAGCCCAGCCTGCCTGCCTCCCTGCCCTTGGGCTCCCCGTGCTTCCCCAAGAACCTGGTCTCTGTCACAGGGAGAGACACTTGGCCTCAAAGGGACGATGGACTTACAGTTGACCTGGACAAACAGCACGGCTTCGTCATGTCCTGCCATGTTCTCCGCCCTGACGGACACGCGGTAGACACCAGGGTTCTCATAGCGGTGCCGGATGGGCTCCCCGGTCAACGTGAGGTTCACGTACATGGCCTTGAAGCCGTCCCCCAGGTCCACCTGGTACTTGGTGGTCAGGACATCGCCCTGCAGGAAGCACCACAGGGCCACTTAGGAGTGGGTGCAAAGCTGGGGGCCAGCGATGAGGCATTCACTCATTCATTCAATCGTTCTTTCCCTCACTCCTTTCCTCAAAGTGAGTGGCCTGGGGACCCCAGGGAACCGGATCTGTTCTGCCCTTGGGGCTCCCAGCCCGGAGGGCTGGGCTGAGAGCTGTAGGAGGTGGGTGGAAGGAGGGGCCAGGGCCAGGTTTGCATTAGAAAGATCACGCAGCTGCAGAGAGGGAGAGGGGTCAGGGCTCATGGGCGAGGGCAGGGAGGCAGTGCAGGGGCGGGGATAGGGGCCAGGGAGGCCCACCGAGGCCTCAGCCAGGAGCCGGGAGGGCGGGAAGGGGCCTAGCACACTGCTGGACAGTTTCAGTAACATGTCTAGGAAGATATGTGTGTGTAGGAAGACCCTTAGTCTCCCAGGAAGTTAAGAAAACATTACTTTTCCCTCTCTGATGCTGCGATTCCTGCATTTTTCTTTTCTCTCACTCTATGCGGTGCCAGGAGTGATGCTCGTATGCACGGGCTCTGTGCAGGAAGGGGCTCCCACCCACTGCTGCCTCTTCCAGGCGTTTCCCCACCCACACAAGCTGTCCAATCAGCCATATACCCCCCACCACAAGCCTTATCCTTCCAATAACCGTATTTTCCTCATAGAGGCGTGGGGAGGAAATTGAGTGAAGGGAACAATAACTTTTTCAACTTTCTGGCAAGAAGTTCTCATATTCAGTCTCATGTTCTCCCTCCCTCCCCCCACCCCGCATCGTCCCTTCCTGTCACCCCTCCCCCTGCTGCAGAAACACCCAGAAAACCATTTCCTAGTGATCAAGAACGAAGAAGATCATCACTGTTTAGCAATCCTCTTATCTTACACCTGCCAAACCTTAAAACTCGATAGAATACTTTTAAGTAAATTATGTTCATCTAACTTTCTTCAGAAATATAGTGTAATAAGTTGAATAGTGTCCACCCCTGCCCCCGCTCCAATTCAGTCCACTTGAAACCTCAGAATGTACCTTATTTGGAAATAGGGTGTTACAGGTGTAATTAGTTAAGATGAGGTCACACCGGATTACAACAGGACATAAATCCAATGACTGGGGTCTTTATAAGATAAAGGAAGGGGATTTGAGACACAGGGGAAGCTATGTGAAGACAGGAGGAAATGCGGCCACAGCCCAGGGATACCTGGAGCCCCCAGAAGCTGCAGAGACAAGGAAGGACCCTCCAGAGGGAGCGCAGCCCTGCTGACACTTCGATTTTGGGCTTCCAGCCCCCAGAACTGTGAGAGGAGAGATGTGTGCTGTTTCAAGCCACCCAGTTCGTGGCCACTGTTGTGATGGCCTCAGGGACCTTATACAAGTACGTTCTATTATCCCCACTTTATAGGTTGGAAGACTGAGGCTCTGTGAGCCCAGAACCTGCAGGCTGGCCCACGGGCCGGTGCTTTCTCCGTTTAAGGGCAGTCTCATGGGGGCTGGGTGTCTCAAGTCCGATTTGTTCCGAGAGGGAGGGGTTTCCTGTATTGCATCCTGGGAGAGGAGGGTGCTTCTGGCTGAGTCGGGACCTGCGGCTTTGATGGGCAGGTGCCACCCCCTCCTGGGGACCCTGAGTCCTGCCTGCAAGCAGCTAAGACAGGTGCAAGTTTAACTATTGACACATTTCCTTGTTTGAAACACCTCGTCATAATCAGGAAAGTAATACAGTATCAACGTAGGACAAGGAGAGAATACAAAAGGCAAAGCGAAGGAGCTAGAAAGGAAAAACGGTGACGTCACTGCAACACCCGCCCCCCACACCGTGGTGTTTCCAGGCAGATGTGTGTGTGTGTTAATTACTGAGTGCTTCAAAAACATTCAGATGCTTCACGCTGAGCCAACGCCAATTCACATGTAATTGTAGCGGATAACACAGAGAGCCCCAGGTCCCTGGTACCCAGCTCCCCCTGTGCTAACATCCCGCAAAACATCACTATCACAAATAGGGAATCCACTGGGGTCCCACCTGCCGCCCTGTCACAGTCGCACCCGCCCTTCCATCACATCCCTGACTCCGTGGGATTAGAACCTGTTCTCCATTTCTATAATTTTGTCATCTTGAGGATGTTCTATACATGAAACCAGAAAGCACGGAGTCATTGGATTAGCTTTCGCATTCAGTAGAGCTCTCCGGAGATTCCCCCAGCTTGTGGTGTGTAGCCTGTTCCTTTTTATTTCGGGGTCCCACCCACGGGATTGACGTGCCATCACGTGTTATCCGCTTGTCCATCCAGGACATCTGGTTGTCTGCGGATTCTGACTGTTAGGAATAAAGCTGCTATGAACCTTGATGCGTAGGTTTCCCGGTGAATGTTAAGCCTTTATTTCTCAGGAGCGTAATATGTTTAGCTTTTAAAGAAACGACCGACTCTTCCAGAATGGCTATAGATGTCACGTTCCCATCAGCCACGTAGGAGGGATCCAGTTTCTCCGCATCCTCGCCTGCACTTGGTGGTCCCACTAGCTTTTAGCTTGGCCGTTCCCGCAGGTGTGCAGTGACACCGCTCTGAGGGTTTGATTTGCATTTCCCTGATGGCTTATGACGCTGCACATGGTTCCATGTGCTCATTTGCCACCTGTACCTCCTCCTCAGGGAAACGTGTCTCCAGGCCTTTTGTCCAATTTCTGACTGCATTGTTTGTCTTCTTCCTGCTGAGCTCTGAGTGTCCTTCATGGGTTCCGGGTACTAGTCCTTGGTGGATGTGTTTGTAAATATCTCCTTCTGCGGCTGCCTTTTCATCTTCTTAGGGTCTGTCGCGGAGCGAGATGTCGCCTTTTGACGAAGTCCAGTTTATCAGATTTCCTTCGTGGATGGGGCTGGTGGTGTCAAATCTGAGAACTCTCTGCCTAGCCCTAGGTTCCGGCTGTTTTCCTCTCTTTTTTCTAAAAGGTTTATAGTTTTCCATCTTCCGTTTAAGTCTGTGATCCACTTTGAGGTGATTCTGCGTCGGTGTGAGGTTCATTTTTACCGGCTCTTCATGTGCTGAAGCCCATCCTCCCTCCACCGAGATGCTTCTGTTCTTGGGCCAAAATCAGCCGGGCCTGCTTGTGTGGGTCTGTTTCTGGGTTCTCCACCAGATTTATTTTCAGTGCTTAAATATTTACAGAACTTGGATTCCCCCTAAACCCAGCGCTGTTTCCACACCTGGGTTGGGTGTGTGCGTCTGTGGTTGTGTTACGAATGTGAGTGCGTGAGTGTGTGTGTGTGAGAGTGTCCGTGTGTGTGAGAACGAGTGTGCCACAGTGTGTGTACCCACCTCAGCCCTGCACCCACTCCTTCCCAAGGCTCTGACACGGGAGCCAGCGGCCTCTTCTGGACAGCAGCGTGCGCTGGACTCTCTCTCCCAAGAGCATCTTTCTGTTGCCCCCTCACTCCAGCCCCCTGCTGCAGCTGAGAGTGCCAGCCCGCCCGGTGCGCTGCCAGGCATATCCTGTCCTGGCTCTGGATGGAGCACCGCAGGTGTGACTTAGCAGCTGGGACTCCAGGCTCTAGGGGGCAGCAGGCAGCCGTTTTTCTTGCAAATCTGTCCTGGAGCTCCGGGAGGCAGCTGGGTCCCCTCTGAGGGTCTGGTGGTCCCAAGCTGGGCAGGGGGCTGCATCCTCCTCTGCTGTGAACGGAGCCCCCCACCACCCCAGGGCTGCCCGCGGCTGCAGCGTTACTCTCGGGACCAGGCTCAGTCATCACGGGGACGGGGACAGGCGGGAAGGGGAGGCCACCCCAGGATCAGCTCACTTCTGGGGGCCGTGGACCAGGCGCAGTGCACACGGAGCCCCAGGCCTGGACCCAACGGCACTGTTACTGTGTGGCCTCAGGTGAGTGGCTGCCCCTGTCTGAGGCTGGGTATCCCCAGCTACAAAGCCGGCTGATGGGAGCACAGCCCTTAGGCACGGGGAGGGATGACACACGGGTGCCCACGAGTACCGCTCTTTGCTCTGGACCAGAGCCCCCGCTTTCCAACATCAAAGACCTCTGTCAGCATCACCCTGCCCCACCTGGGCACATTTTGAAGGACATCTTCTAAACGAAGCACACACAGTTACAAAGCCGCACTCAGTTCACGCTACATATTAGTTAACCGAAGACCCAAATGCGCAAGAGAGCCGTGCGCCGGGAGAGGCTGGACGCTGGGGTGGGAACAGAGGGTTCTGACGTCCCCTTTGTGCTTTTCTGTCATTTTGAATTTCCTGCACGTTTTTCTACAATGAGCATTTGTTACTTCTATAATCAGAAAAATAAGCATGCTGCATATTAGTTTAGATAGACTAGAAGGAAATAAAAAAACCAACAGTGGCTACCTGAGGAGACCAGGATTTTTGGTGATATATTCTTATGTTTTTAATGTGGTTTTCCAACGTTCTACAGTGAGTATATACTGTTTTTAAAATCAGAAAAAAATGTAACACTTGTACTAAAGAAAAAAAAAGAAAGACTAGGAGGTGGGGAAATATAAATTTCCATTTATATATTTATATATAGGTATGTGTATATATATATTTGTGTGTGTGTATATATGTGTGTGTATATATATATATATAGACACAAAATATTTCTATATCCATCTGTATTTGTATCTCTGTCTATCCATTATCTATCAATCAATCTCTCCTCTATCTATATCTGTTTATCAACGATATCTGTCTCTCCGTTTACCTACCCATCCATCTATCATCTATTACGGAATTTGTCCTTGGCTCTGAGATTATAACTAACGGTGGGTTTTTTGTTTTTTTGTTTGCATCGTCGCATTTATTTATTTATTTTTACAGTATTTTTTGAAAAACTTCCTGCTTTTCTTATGATTCCAAAATTAACTAACTCAGTATAATGAGAGTTTCAAAAAGTTTTACGGCGCCCACAGGAAGGCAGAAATCTGACGTCACCGCGCGGTGAACACACAGACACAGAGATGTTTGAAGCCACGCCCCCCCGGGCCTGTGCTCGCTGCACGCTGCTCCGTTCCCTCCCTGCCTCTGCCCTCTCTTCCGACTTTTCTGTTTCATTGTTTCAGTGCTGGCCTGGACCTGGGAAGGGGCCCCCGGCCCACTCTCCCCTCCCGCAGTTCGGAAACCGCTGGTCCAAAGACGCTGCCCTAACCGACGTGGAGGCGGAGAGAGCGCCGCCCGGCGCCCCGTGTGCCCGGTTGAAGCGGCGCCTCACCTGTTCCTGCCGTACCACGAACAGCACGTCCTCCCCGGGCCGCACGGCCACCGCCTCCCCGAGGATGCTGACCTGCAGGCCCCGCGGCGGCAGGAGGGGGCACTGCAGCTGCGCCGGGCTCTGCTGCGGGTCCACGCCGCCCTCGCACACGTTGGACACCACCTTCCGGTACCTGCGGCCAGACAGCGAGTCAGACAGGCGGGGGTGCGGCGGGCCCTGCTGCCCCGCCGGACCTGCTTGCCGAGAGGTGGCTCTTGCCTTGGCGAACTCCATCCTTCAACTCCCTCCCTTTTCCCGACTCCACCTGTTTGCTATTTCTGCCCCATTTTGGAGATGGGAAAACTGAGGCTCAGGGGAGGGAATGACCAGTAATGGCAGGACCTGCTTCCGTCACTGGACCTTTCCTTGGTCCGCTCGTATTCTTACAATAATGGTAACAGCTGTTGTTGTTGCTGAGCGGAGGATTGAAGGAGTCAGTCGGAATTTTGTGGCTTTGCTGGGAAATACGGTCCTGGGAGGACAGAGTGCCCAGGAGGGGCCGGGCCTTACCGCTGATGTGCCGCATGGCTGTGAGCAAACTTGCTCCCAGGGGTCTCCTCTCCCTATTACGTCAAGAGAGTGGGACCAGATGAACCTGACTCACCAGCTCATTCACACAACACGAATTTACTGAGCATCTGCTACGTGCCAGGTGCTGGGGTACGAGGTCATCACTCACAGCCCTGCCGTTGCAGAGAGGACTGTCTAGTGAGGGAGGGAGCCCTCACCAAACCATCCCCCACATCAAGGCAACATCGCAACTGGGACGGGTGCTGGGGAGGGGCAGCACCTGGGAATCTGGTCCCTGAGAAAGGGGCTTTCAGCTAAGACCAGAAGGGTGAACAGGAGAGGGAAGAGCATCCTGGCCAGCGGGAACAGCATGTGCAAAGGCCCTGTGGTGGGGGGGTGGGGGAGCCAAAGCCCAGAGTGGGCAGCAGGTGTGGGATGAGAGTGGGGAGGGGCTGGTGGGCAGAGCCCGATGGGCTCTAGTGAACGTTGAGGAGGCGACGGGAAAACCACTGCTCGGGTGGCATCTTCAGACTTGCCACTTGTGATGCTCCCTCGGGCGACCCCGGGATTCTGGGTCTGCAAAACTCACATCACTGCCAAAGTGGCTGGATCTGCCCACCCCCTGTGCCTGGTGCCCCGCCTGCCCTCACGGCTCTGCCGCTGAAGTTTATCGTGCAAAGACGCATGTGATTAGTTTGGAAGAAAATACGCTCCCTACGAGCTACCCAGCCACGGCCCCTTGGCACCCGGAGTGTGCAGGTGGTATGAAATGAAACCCTGGGTCCTGGCTCTGCCGTTTCAGACGAGAGTTCCTGCTTGCCGAGCCCTGGTGGGTGCCCTGGAGCAGCTGCTGTGGCTCCCTGAGGGAGGGAGGGAGGGAGGGATGGGTGATAGACGGATGATGGATGAACGGCTGGAGGGATGGGAGGATGGACGGATGATGGGTGAGTGAGGGGAAGAATAAACAGAGGGACGATTGGATGGATAGATGGAGGATGGATGGGTGGGTGGACGGATGACTGGATGATGGATGGATGGAGGAATAAACGGATAGATGACAGGATGGATGGATGGGTGATGGGATTTAGCCACTGAGGTCCAAGCCTGCTTTTCTGCTCCAGCTGCTTTCTTCTCGGGCTTTGCCCTTCCCCGTCCCCAGGGGCAGTAATGAGGATTTTCTAATAAGTCCATAGGTGGTTTACTCCCTGTCAAAACTTCCCCAAAGGGAAGCAGAGACTTTCAGATAAAGCTCATTTAGGGCCTCTGGACCGGCAGGTTCACAGCCTTTACACACCTAACATTTTTATATGACGTTCATCCTTGGCACGCAACGTGGTCAGCCTCTGGTGGAGGAAGAGTGTCATAACGGCTCACACCTGTGGAGCACTTAACCTTCACGTACAGCGTGTGTCCACCACACCACACACTGAGGGACCCGCTATGTGTCGTGGAGCTTACCGTCCAGTCGGGGGGAACGACTGGGTGAGTGTGACAATAACTGGGATATGCGCCCTCACAGGGTAAGCTCAGGGCCCAGGGTGAGTCAGGGAGGCCTTCCTGGAGGAGGCATCATTCAAGCTGAGACCTAAAGGGAGTGTGAGCACCTCTGGCCCAGCCCAGGCCTGCCTCACTCAGCGTTGGTAAATGCAGAAGGGTCCCAGCACTGCAGGGGCTCAGAAGGACCAGGCCAGGAGTGTGACTTCTCTGGAAGGGCTCAGCCTCTGCAGCAGGTGTGAGCTACAAAGCCCTTGGACCTTCTCTGCCTGCTGTTCTCTGTTCGGAGCCAGCTCAAGGCACCTCCTCTCCCTGACGCTGACCCACATGGGCTCTGCTTGGAGGGCCCCGAGGGCTCAGTGCCTGGGGTGGCTCTCAGGAACCCCGGCACACAGGGCGTCCAGCCCGACTTCTCTTTCCCTGACTCCATGCGGGGAGCCACGGGCACCAGGCAGGAAAGCAAGGGGCCACCCTGGCTCTGCCCCACGCTACTCACCCGAGACTGCTGGTGTAGGTCTGGCCCAGGACACAGTCGTCAGGCGGGGACAGGGGGTTAAACCAGAAGTTAGCAAAGCACTTGTCGGCGTCGGACTCGGAGGAGGGGGTGCGCTCAAATCCGTAGTCACTGGGAGGAGGAGAGACGGGCGTCAGGAGACAGCGGGGGTCCGGGGCCTCATGCTGAGGACGCAGAGGCGGACCCACGGGGCCCCGTCCCAGAGGGAAGACAGGACCGAAGGCCGACAGTTACGTTCCAGGTGAGAAGGGATGCAAAGGGGGTTCCAGCGAATCACAGGAGAGCACTGAGCCCAGCCTGGTTGTCCTGGAGGGCTGCCTGGAGGAGGTGGGCTGAATCTCAGTGGAAGATCAAGAGGCAGTCGGGGGAAGAGGGGGCGAAGGGCACTGCAGGCAGGGACCAGCCCCTTCAACACTGGTGCAAGGAGACAGTGGTGAAGGTGGCTGACGGAGAGGGGTAAGGAGGGCTGGGGAGGGAGGCAGGTTCCAGAGCTCGGACATCCTCCTGTGGGCAGCAGGCGGCCACGGGAGTCCTTGAGCGGAGGCAGGGGAGTGGTCAGGGGGCTTTCGGCAGAGTCTCTGGACAGAGGGGAAGGGGCTGGGTGGTACAGCCGGCCCCCGGGGATGCCCTCCCTGTTCCTCAGTTTCCCCTCCCACCTGTGAGCAGCGCCACGTGCACAGGTTTTGAAACGAGGCCCACGAGTTCTTTGATGCGGGCTGGACCCAGTGGCTGGGTCCTAAGGCACAGCGTAGGGGGAAGTGATGGAGGGTGGCGAGCCCTCCCCCGGCATCACCTGCGGGGACAGCGGCTGCCGGGTCGCCAGGCTACTCAGGCAGCCCCAGGGGCCCGGGGCAGAGCAGGACCCTCACCAGAGGAAGTCCGAGTCCCGGCACTGGCACACGCGGGCCGTGAGCGCCGCCGTGAAGCTCCGGCCCTTGATGCACCAGGACGTAGGCTTCCTCCTCCGGAAACTCCTCTGCTGGCCCAGGACGCAGCGGTCGCCCTGTGCAGGAAGGCCAGGGTGAGGGGCCGCTCTGCACGGGCTCCCACCGCTACTGCTGCCGGTTCCTCACTCGCCGGCCAGCCGTAGGGGCCGGGAAACCGGGCCCTGGGGGAGGGGTGTCCATGCCTGAGGCCAACCTAGGGCAGCCTGGCTCCCATCCCACCCGCCCTGAGCTCCCACTGTGTACAGGCTCTGTGTACAGGGCCCTGAGGGGTGGCAGGGCTGCTGGAAGAGGCCCCTTGCATTCACTCCTCAGGCCTGAGGGTGCCAGGTGGGCCCTGTGCAGCTGGGGTGAGCCGCAGCCTCCAGGACACACAGTAGGTCCTCAGCCAATGCTCAGAAGAGGCCACACCTGTGTGAATGGGAGCCGTGATGCAGGGTCCCCCCAGCAATTCCAGAGCCCCCCTCGCTCTGAAATCCTGTCCTGTGGCCACACCACCTGCTCTGAACTGCACTGGGAGGCCATTTCGAGTCCTCATTTATTCCTCTCTGTGTGAATATGACACATTTTGCTGTAGAAACATGTATGTGTTTGAGATTATGGGGTGGGGCTGCCCCAGACCCACTGGGTTGTTACCTAATATATGATACACGTGCCCTGTTACCTTCCCTCGATCTGAAAACTCCTGGACCCCGAGCACGCCTGTCTCCAGGCTGGCTGGGGCCCTGTGCACCTGTTCCCCTGAGTATGACTGCAGACTCTGGCCCAGGCAGCCCCAGGCCCCAGAGGGGGCCGGAACACCGCAAAGAAGGACTGGGCATCTGAGGAAGGCCCTCAGTCCCGCAGGACGGGGAATTTGGCAGAGGGGGCCCTGCACGGTGCCCACCCCTGGCCTGCGGCCAGGCCCACCTGCGGGTTGGTGAGGTTCCAGGAGCTGTAGTCTTCCTCGCCGCACTGCCTGGAGAACCAGGGCCGGAAGTCCACCTTGACCAGCTCCCAGTCCGAGCGGAAGCTGATGTGGCCGAAGACGCTGGGGAGGGGGGAGGGGGAGGGGCGGGAAACCACCTTAGTCTGGCCCGTCCCCCAGGTGCCCACCGCTTCCCCTGCGGGCCTCTGTTCCCACCTGCACAGCGGGCCCCACGGTCCCTCCCCTGCCCCCACTGGGCTGCCCTGGGACCAGGCACCTGCCCGGGGCCCCGCTGGCCACGAGCATTTGGGCGTCGGCGTTAGTATTCCCACAGTCATCACGTGTAATCTATGGCTCGTTGATGGTGTTGGTGGGGGTCATCCCACCTGGCCCCCCGGTGGACGAGGAGGCCGGCCAGGAGCCTGGACCCTCCCACATCCCCCACGCTCGTCCTCGCAGAATTGTTCTGCCGAATGATTCATGGTCAGGTGTCTGCGTCCTGTGCTCTCTGGCTTCTCCTCGCCTTTCTTCCCACCTGACCACTCGAGGAGGCCTGCGCTGCAGACAGCCAGCTCCGCCTAGCTGGGCCACAGCCTTTTCACCCCGAGCAGAACCGACAATCCAAAGAGAAGTAACGAGTCATCACACCGGCTCAGAGCGACGGGGTGGAAAGGATCCCAGTGTGGTCCTTGCTGCGTGGCCCCGGCCTCGGTGGGTGGAAGAAGCAGTGGACAGAGCACCATGGGGGCTCTGCAAAAGCCAGTCCTCTACGGAGCACAGGCAGGGTGCTGGGAGCCCGTGTATGCTATCTGGTCTACCTCACCACAGCCCACTCTACAGAAAGGAAAACTGAGGCACAGAGAGGTTGAGTAACTTGCTCAAGGTCACACAGCTTGTTTGTGCCATTTCTTCTCCCTCAGCAGGCCTTGGTGGAGTGCCTACATGTACCCAGATCCCTCGCCCTCTGGGAAGGCTGCTGCTTAAGGGATTTCCACCTGATCCTCCCAACACCTCATACTTGGGCTCCAGATACCACCACAGAAGAGGAGACCAGCCTGTACTTCTCTGGTCCTTCTCCAGTCCACCCTATAGTACCCAGGCCATATTATCAGAGGTCAAGCATCTGGATGGTGGAGGTGAAGCACCCCTTCCACGCACACCGACAGGAGCCGGATACTTGGGGGGAGCCAGTGATGGTCTGAAAGGGTGCAAACCCCGTTCTAGGAGAGTAGTTGAGAAGGCCCTCGGAGTGTGTTCTGGGGGATATGATGGCTCTGAATGTCCGAGGCTGATATTTGAAGAGGAGTTTTGGAGTTTTGGCTCCATAGGACACCTCTGAGCCAGGTAGGCCTGGGCTGATACCCACTTACTATGTCTGTGACCTTGGGCAGGTCCATTCCTCTCTGTACCTCAGTTTCCTTGGCTCTAAAACGGGGACAATAACACTGGCCTTTCAGGATGGGTGGTGGATTAGCAATGGTTTGTGCAGGATGCCTGGCACTTAGTAGGAGATTTATACACACATATGCACAACACACGCTCACCTGTGCACACACACCCGTGCGCACGCACGTGCTCACATGTTCTCACGTGCACACACATTACCTCTACTGCCCAGAACAGCCCCCCGAAGCAGACACCGTGACCTTTATTTTACAGACAAGACCCCGAGCCTCTGCAGGGGCCTCCTCTGATCCGAGCGGCCCCGGAGCCTCCCTCCGTCTCGGCCTTCACCTGACCCTGTGGTCCGCCTCTCCGTCCTCCCGTCCTGGGCTCCCCGACCGCCGGCAGCCCTGGCCTCTCGCCTGCTCGTGTTTGGTTGTGAATAACCCATCCTGCCCGAGGTGCAAGTCGGAGCCCCCGCCGCTGTTTCTCAGCCCGGGGCCTCTCCTGATGCTGGCGGATGCGGCCCAGCGAGGACCAGACGGCCCGCTTCTCCTCCGCCGGGCCCAGTGGCTCCCGCAGGTTCTGTTTCCGATGGCGAGGTCGTAGGAGGCCCGGATGGTGGCGACCGACCGTGGCCGTGAAGGTGTGAAGGTGTCGTGCCGGTCCTCTGTCCCGACTCCCATCCTGACGCGGACAGCCCTCTCCCTGGGAGCGTCACCACGTGGGGGTCTTTGTCACAGTGTCCCCTTCTCCCAAGCAAAGGCTGCTGGGTTGGTTACTGAGAACGAGAGGGTCTTCGGTCCCTGAAGGGACGTCTCTAAGGGACAGTTTCCGGGTCCTCACACAGCCTGAGCTGCGTCTCTTGCTCTTTTGGAAGCCACGTTATAACGGAGGTGACGGCAGCAGTAACTGCTGGCCTGTACTCTGTACCTGCTACGCGCGCGACCTCCCATCCTCTCCTCACCAACCCCGTGCGGAACGTACTGTTTACATTCCCACCTTACGGACAAGGAGACTGAGGCAAGGGACCCCCTCGGGATGGCACGGCAGCCGCCCACCTCCCGGGGCAGCCAGGGTCGGTCCCGGGTTGGCGACCACAGGGCTGGGGCGCTTTGCCCGGGAAACACGCACTGGCCCGAGCGTGACCACCGCGCAGCCTCCCAGGCTGGCGGCACAGGCCCCGCCGGGGAAGTCCCTGGAAGGAGGCTGGCTTGCTTGATCTAACTGATCCCCTCCGTGTCTTTGAAGTCCTGCCTTCTATGAAACCCAAAAGCTCAGCTGATACTTCGAGAAGTATCTGTCATCCGGCTGACTCTGAGTTTTAGGAAGGAGACGCCAGAGGGAGGCTAGTTATTGCTTCACGATTAATAAGGAAAATGTGGGCCGGCCTCTGCAGGTTAAGGAGGAGCCCCACGCCCTTCAAAGAGCTCACTCCCCTCCCCTAGTGCAGCCCGGGGAGGATCTGGGAGCCCACTATCCCCCCCCAGGGCCTGGGGGGCCCTCACCCCTCTGAGGCTGCACTGGTGGGGGTGGGAGGCTGAGCAGGGGTGATCCAAGCTGAGGGAAACATCCCCAAAGGTGACTACGGTCAGCTTGGACGTGACCTTTGGGCAGATTTGGATAAAGAACCATCTGGGGAAATGCTCTCAACTGTGCAGGAAATAGGACAGCGGGGGATAGAGAGAGAGAGGCAGAGAGACAGAGGATGGGGAAGGGAGGGAGACACAGAGAGACACAGAGAGAGGGAGAGAAGGAGAGAGACAGGAAGGGAAGGAGTGGGAGTAGACAGGATGCTAGGTCTGAGCGCTTCCAGCAGTCTGGAGAGATGAACCTTTATTCTAACACGCCAGCATGTTCCCTCTTTCAGAGTTTGAATCATTTCTGTGTCAACCGGAATTTGGAAGTGGTCTGATGATGTGGCACAGTGAAGTAGGAGGCCTGTAGGAACAGTTCCGATGCTTTTTCAAAAAAAACTTGAGGTTATAGCATCTGGCTCTGAATTCTGCCAAGAGTGTTCCAGGAATAAAACGCCCCATCTGTTGATGAGTGCTGAAAACCGGGCTGTTTCTGGGGCCAAACCCAGCACTGATGCGGTGACAAAGGGCTTGACGTCCTGGAGCTCCTAGGTCAATGCCCTGGGGTAGAAAGTGCGCCCATTTCTCAGCTGGGGAAGCTGAGGCCTCAGACCCAGCTGACTTGTTCAACCTCTGCAAAACCAGCACGGGCCAGCCATCTCCCCTGGTGTTTCTGACGCTTCCCTTCTGCTCCGTGGCCTCCGGTCCTGGAAAACTGGTCAACCAGCAAAGGGTCCAGGCTGAGCCCGGCCGCCACACCACAGAGAGCCCTGCATCGGCCCAGGCTGGAGTCTTCCTCCCTCCCCGGCCCACCCCAGAACGAAGCCTCCAAGGGCACGAGGGGAGCATAAGTATGTGACGTCCTGAAGGATTTAACTCATTCCAGGGCCAGGGAGGAGAGGAACTAGGTGTGCAGGGAGAAGCACAAGTGAGGCGTTTAGGGAATTAGAAAGGTGATGATTCCTGACACAGTTTTTATAGGACAGCCTCTGGGGTCCCCCTTCCAGCTCTGGCTCTCCAGGACCCATGCAGAGCTGATGTGACGGGTCCCCCTTTGCCACCACTCCCCCGGTGCAGAATTATTGAGATTTTTAGCACTTCTAGAAGAAGGGGGAATAAATCCTCCCTGGAGATTTCCTATGAGAATAAAATGAGATAACGTAAAAAAAAATGGACCCATAACATATAGTATGTGCTCAATAAAGCTTCGTTACAGAACTTGTTGCAAGAGGCCATACTGGGAAAGATGTAGGGAGGATGCCAGGCTTCCTCAGTCCTGGTGGCAGGGGAGGCCCCCTGGAGGGGGTCACTGAAGCCGGATTTGGGTCTGGCAGGAACTTCGATGGCTCTCTTGTCTCAAACGTCCTGAGAAAGGAGTCCGCACTACCGTTTCCACGTCCCTTTGCTCCATCTTCCATTCCCAGAAGCCTGGGCGGTGGGCACACAGGCGGCCGTGGTCCCTGGTGGCCCGCGGTGGGGGCTTACGAGAGCTGTACTCCCAGCCTCCATCCCAGGCAGCCAGAGGAGCCTGGCGAGGGGGCGTTCACATGAGCACCCACAGGAGCCCCAGGGCAGAGGCGGGCCTGGAGGGGTAATGTCCACTCTGGGCGGTTTCCTTCCAGTTCAGGCCTCGGGCTGGGGGCCAGGCACCCCTGGGGGCTTATCCGAGTGGCCCCTCTGGGGCATTCAGAAGGGTGAAGACCTGGCTCCTCACAGGCGATGGGGAGCCGGCCGGGGCAGGGGTGTGAAAGCCATCGTGAGCTGGAAGGGCAGACAGGAGGGCATGAGTTGTTCTCTCACCAGGGACTCACTCCCAGGAAATGACTCCAGCTGGGCACACGTACCTGGACATGCTCTCCAGGCCAAGCGGGCAGGGTGAGGGGTCCTAGCACCCAGCCACTCTGCTGGGAATGGACGGAACCGGCCAGTCTGCTCCAGAAGGGCTGAGCCAGAGCTGGGGCACCGTTCAAATCCTCACGTGGGAAAGCATCAGTCCTTCTGTACCCACAGCTCGTCCTTGGGTCTCACTGGCCCAGTCCTGGTTCAAAGGTCAGCTGCTCCGAGACTCCGTGATCACCACCCACCCCAAAAGCGACCTTTCAGCCCCCAGCCCCTCGGCTGGCTGGCCCTGTTGTATCAGCATCTTTCACGATAGCGAGGAACCGTGTCACTCTTGGTTATATTTGATCTGTCTGCCTGGGCCACCAGCTCTGTGGGTCCTCGGGGTCCCTGGTGCCCAGACAGAGGGTGGCACATGGCAGGCCAGGCTGGAATGACCGGAGAAGGGCTGGCCTTGAGATAGGCCGGGACCTGGGACCCTTTGCTGCAGTGCTGGCACCTGGACAAACGTCTCCTTGAGCCACAAAATACCAAGAAACTATAAGGGACTAAAAATAACTGTGTGTTTGCCCAGCTGGGGCAAACTATGGACAACAAGATACAAAAAGCCCGAAAACCCAACTGCCACTTCTGAAGAGCCGGGAGCAAAAGCAGGGCACCGAGCATGCCCCCTGCACTCAACCCCACCTAAGGGGTGGGCACACCTCCTAAGCCACGCCTCCAGCTGACCCCAGGACACACCTCTACCCTCACCCCATATAAGGAAGCAGCTCGCTACTCGTTTTCACTCCCTACTGCTACGGCAGGAGCCTTCCTGCGCTGGGGACTCAGACCCAGCCCTGCCCCCTGGAAGCTTCCTCAAAGTCTGCTGAGGGGAGAGAGGAAGTAACTTGGGAGGCCAACCAGAGACCGAGGTGTCCAAAGTGCCGGGTCCCCTCCCAGCGTCAGTGGCCCTGGCCCACATTGGGCTGTCATGAGGGGAAGAGTCATGGGGCCTTGGGTGGCTTCCTGGGGCCATCTTAACTCATGTCCACAAACTCGTGCTTCAAACAATGGAAACGTATCTCCTCACCGTTCTGGGGGCCAGAAACCTGCGATGTGGGTGTTCACAGAGCGGGCTTCCTCTGCAGGCCCCAGTGGAGGGTCCTTCCTGCCTCTTCCAGCTCCTGGGGCTCCAGGCGTGCCTGGGCTGTGGTCGCATCACGCTGGCCTCTGCCACGTCTTCACACGACGGTGTGGCTGTGTATCTAACCCTAACCCTCTTCGTATAAGACACGAATCATTGGATTAGGGCCCACCTGCCACCTGTGCGACCTCATCTCGACTAAGCACGTCGGCAAAGGCACTGTTCCCAAGTAAGGTCACATCCACGGGTTCTGGGTGGACGTGGATTTGGGGGGACACTGCTCTCCCCAGTACAGGCATCATCAATAAAAGCCAAGCAGAGTGCACAGGGCCCGATCTCCTGCACCCAGTGCAGCCAGGCATGCACAGCATTGGCGGGGCTGTTAGAAATGCAGAGTCTCGGGCCCCACTCTGGCCTGTGAGTCAGCTCTGCCTGAACAAGTGCCTAGACGGGCGAATAGCCCAGGAAGGAGGCTTCCAAAGGCAGACCCTCATTTCGTGGTTTCTGGGTGAGTGCCTTGTCTCCCCAGCGGGGCCACAGGGCACAGTCAAGCCCTGGGTGCCTTTTTCAATCCCCGCCTGCTCAGGCTCTGCTCCTGGGCTGTGAGCCACTCTGAACAGGGATGTGCTTGACCTAGGCCAGGGTCAAGGGGCTGGGGTCACAGCCTGGATCTGCCCTTCACTGGCCCATTTGGGTCTTAGGTCCTCTCTGTGCCATGTGCCTACAAGTTCTTCACAGGTGCCAATAGCCAATAATCATCACTACCATTATCACCCTCACCATAGCGTCAGCTTCATGATCACCATCATCACCACCATCAGCACCATCAATATCACCATCATCATCATCACCACAATTATCATCATTATCACCATCATCATCAACATCACAATTATCATCATCATTATCACCATCATCACCATCATCAACACCATCATCCCATCATCAATACCATCATCACCATCATCACCATCATCATCATAATTATCATAATCATTATCACCATCATCACCATCATCACCATCATCATCACCATCATCATCATCATCACAACTATCATCATTATCACCATCATCAACACCATCATCATCACTGTCACCACCACCACCATCATCATCCTCACCATCAGCATCACCTTCACTATCACCATCATCACCACCATCATCATAATCACCATCACCATCATCACCATCATCACATTATCATCATCACCATCACCATTGTCATCACCATCATCACCATCACCATCATCACCATCATCATCACCATCACCATCATCATCATCACCATCATCACCATCATCATCACCATCATCACCATCATCATCACCATCACCATCATCATCACCATCATCACCATCATCATCACCATCATCACCATCATCATCATCATCACCATCATCATCACCATCTGAAAGGTTAAGTGGACAGTGACCCAGAGCTGACCCTTGACTCTTGGTTCCACCCCTCACCAGCAGGTGATCATGGGCAGGTGACAAATGTCCCTGACTAAGGACAGAGTGGCCCCTTCCCAGTGGCTGAGGATGAGAGGAAACAGTAGATGGTAATAGATAAGGAAGCAGGTGTGAAAATGGAGGTCAAAGCGAGGAGGCTGGGGGTCAGTGTTGAACCTGCCTAGAGCAGCAAGGCCCACAGTGGCCCTCCGCCACGGCCCGCCTGGGGTTCGGCTCTGACCTTCCTGCCCACCTCCCGTGGGCACTCACGTCATGACCAGCGTCTCGTCCCCCGGCTCACTCAGCAGCCCGTCCACAAACACGGAGGTGCTGGTGAAATTGTGCGTGCTCCAGGTGAGGCCCTCATCCACACTGAACCTGCCGAGAGAAGGGGAGTCACCACCTTGGGGCAGGTGGGAACACATCCTGTGTCCAGGACGAGCTGCCTCGCTGGACCCAGCCCTGCCCATGCCCAGGGACCAGAGCTGTCCAGCTGAGGCGGCTGGGAAAACAGGCAAGAGCAGTGGCCAACCCCAGGGCCAGTCCAGTGTCTCGGCCACAAGAGGATCCCTGACCTCACACTCTCCTGGGAGGTCACAGCAGCCACCCACCACCAGCAGATGGCATCCACATCTGCTTGGTGACACCACAGTCAAGGAGTCCTGAGTGTGTGGTCTGGGTCCCAAGCTGCTTTGTACCCCTTGAATTGCAGTTATCCAGGCCTTGGAAACATCCAGGTCAGCCCCACCCAATGCCCAAGGCCAGCCCACGGTTTGCCAGGTCATTGATGGGAGCTTACTGTCTCTCAGTGAGGCATATCAGTACAGCCAGCTGCAGTGCACAAAGATCTTTTTCAGACTAAAGTGATTTGGCTTCCTGGCAGCTCCCCCAGCTCTGCCTTCCAAGTCCAGAGTTCATATCGCCCTCACTTCCCCACAATAAACCTTCACCTGTCTGAAGCTGATGCCAACCCCACTCTCACCTGGGCACACGCTGCTGGCTTCCTTCTCTGACCCCACCTCCTCCACTGAGCTAATTCCTGTCCATGCATAAAAGTCACCTCCTCTGAGAAGCCCTCCCTGCTTCCCGAGGATGAGGTGGGTGGGTGCCTCCTCACAGCCCCAGGCTTCCCTCTGGCCCACCCGACCATGCTGGGTCATCATTCCCCATTTCCTCACCTCTCCAGGCCTGGCCAGAAGCAGCTGTTGGGTTGGGGGACTGGGGACTATTCTGAGGGGTTCCCAGGTGGGGAGAAAGAGCCCCTACCACCCTGCACCCAGTGCTGGCTCCTGATGGCCTTACTTGAGGATTTTCAAGGGGATGGAGGTGTCCTTGATGGCCACGATCACGCCGCCGTGGTCCAGGTAGAGGATGTGATGCTCCTCCTGAAATACCTGCGGGAGACAGCAGGCGGGGGTCTGAGGGCGGGACCCTGAGGAGGGTCGGAGGTTGTTCAGGGTCTGGGGTCGCTCTCCAGTGGGGCAGAACTGCCGACACACTGCCTGGGGGGCAGCAGCAGAGTCCAGTTCCCTGAGGCGGGGCTGGCCTGAGGGCTCCCGGTGTCCCCAGGCCATCCCCGTGCTCCCCCAACCACCCAGACTCAGTACGTGTGGGATGAATGGATGCAGATGGCGATTTCTAGACCATTGACAAGAGAGAAAAATAAACACTGCAGGGGGTCCTGCCTAAAGGAAAAACGCATGCACCAAAAAGGCCGACACGTGAGGATGAGAAATAGTGGAATTTAGAAAAGCATTTAGGATAATCATCACCAGTAAAAGCAAACCTCTATTTGACCTTAAGATAGTCCATGTGCCACCTCCTTCAGGAAGCCCTCCCAGATGCCAGGTTGGGTGGGGAGCATCTCTGGGCCCCCTGCCCCAGCACTTACTGCACTAATTTGTCATTGTTTCCTCCAGCCAGGGAGCTCCTCAAAGGCCGGTCCTGCCTCTGAATCCTTTCTGTGGCCCGGCACATGCCTCAGCTCACAGCTGGGGGTGCCTGTGCTCAGGGAGTGTGTGGGGGATGAATGAATGAATGAGTGAATGAGTGAACCTCCACCAAGTCCTCAGGGGACACAAGGTCGAGTGGCCTGGACAGGGCTCTTGCGGGAGGAAATACCTCTGGTGGCCTCGCTTGTCTGCAAACAGCCCTGGGATGGGGTCCCATTTTACAGATGAGCAAGCTGACGCTTGGAGCTGTGGGGGCCGAGCCAAGGCCTCAGAGCCGGTGGGTGGCAGAGCCGGGTATGTCTCTTTAGTCCTGCCAGGACACCGGGCGTCCCCCTCTAGATCTTCCATGAACACAGACACCTTGACGGCCAGCCTGGGTCTTGACTCCACACAGAGAAGGGCACCAGTGTCCTCTGCCATGTTCCCTGCCACCCTGAACCTCATCTACAGGACGTGGCCCCATCACGACCACCTGCAGCGGGCCAGGGCCCCATTCACCTCCCACCCTGTCTGACCGTCTCAGGGCCTGTGGGTTCTGTAGCAGGGGTGCAGGGAAACTCAGGGGGAGACGGGATGGAGCCAGGACCCCACACCCACAGCCCCTTGCCGGGGCCTGCGCGCTCACGGCTGTCAGCCGCTCCGCACAGGGGCCTGGCTAGGCCTTCGTGTCTGTGGCTCTGGGGCCCCTCCTGGGCCAGGGAGGCAGCTGCTGCAGGGCTTGGTGCCGAGCGAGGCCGGAATAAGTGCATCTCCAAGCAGATGTAGACCCAGGGCTGCATCTGCATTCGCCCCGGCAGAAAGAGCCCCGAAAGCTCCCACACCCCGGGGACCCTGCTCTAGAGCAATGAGCGACCAGGAGCGGGGAAATCATTAAAAAAAACCCACACACACCCACACAACTATTAACTAGCATCTTCCCCCTGATCTTCTATCTCGAGTCTTCCTTTGTTTGAATGTCTGTTTTTCCAGAGCCAGCGGGAGGCACTCGGGGAGGACCCCAAGCAGAGGCCTCACCTCTTAGGAATGGGAACTTCAGCAGAGCTGATGGTGCCTCCAGGCCAAGCCCTCAGCCCTGACATCCCATTACCCCCACACCCCCTAACCCCACCAGAACCTTCCAATGGCCCCCATGGCCCTTAGAATCACATCCACACCCTCTCCTGGTCATTGGGGCTCTGTATGAGAGGCCCCTGCCCACGCTCTCCCACCTCCCGTATACCAGTCACCCTGGCCTCCTTTCCCTGAACACGTCTCAGGCCCTTTGCACATGCTGTGCCCTGCCTGCAAAGCTCTTCCCCAGATATTTCCACCTTCTCATCATCTTGCTGGCTTTCCCGCTGGTCACAGGAATTCTCTAGGAAACCCTTCTGGCTTGACTAAAGAGGAGAGGTCCCTTACGAAGAATGGTGGAAGAGACCTGGATACCTGCGAACTGTGCCCTTAACATGTCTGATGCGGGGGAGGGGAGAACTGGGTGACTGGCACGGGGGCCTCTGCTGTGCATACAGAGCCTTGTTTAACAGCAACCACGCTCAGAGGTCACCTCCCCATTTTCCAAAGAGAGACCAGAGGCTCAGAGACACACAGCGACTTGCCTGCGGCCACATAGCTAGCAACCGGCAGCGCTAGGGTAGAGACCCCAGGTCTCTGATGGACCGCGGGCCGCATCCACCAGGAGCTGCTGTCGCCACGAGCAGGACATTTTCAGCTGGAGGAGGATCTGTGACCTGCGAGTGACGAGGTCTCAGGGTGGGGTGAGGGCCCAGAGCACTAGCTTGGGGCCTCCCGGATCCACCCCTGCATCTCCCTCCCCGCAGATTCCATGGCCGCGCCTGCCGGGGTCAGAGGAGTCCCCGGGCCTGGGTGTCCTAAGCTCTGGCAGGTGCTCTGGGTGGCACTCTGGATAAGGGTGCTGCCTGCGGCGACGTTAACTCAGACAGCACCTCCTGGATGAGGGAGGTGACGTCGTGTGGATTTAGGTACCGTGGGGAAGAACTTTGCACAATTCCCCTCCCCGTCTCTCCACCCGTCAGACACACCCAGTGTTTCATGTCCTCTGTCTGGGTCCTGGGATCCAGAGGTAGAAATGAAAGCTTAACGCCCCAGAAATTCATAGCCCAGGGAAACACCCGCCCCCCGCCCGCCCCCCGCAAGGAGACAGACCACCTCCACCCAGTGACTCGCCCACTCGGATACCAACAAGCAGCCCATCGAACCCACCCTCTCTGCCCAGCCCAGGTTCTGCCACAGTACAGGGCTCCCAGCCCGTGTTCTGGGGGTGAATGATGTGCTCCAGTTCAACTCGAGACCTGAGCCGGTGGGCACCCCGGGGGTGGGGGCGGGGGTGTCACAGCGCATTGGGCGGGGCAAGGGCATTACGGGCGGGGAAACAGTGTGTGCAGAGGAGGTTACAGACAGCAGTGTGGCCAAGTGGAGGGGGGGGCCACGAGCTGTTTGCTGGGGCTGGAACTGCGGGCAGATGGAGAGGCCCGTGGGTGGGTTGGCGTGGGTCAGCCGATGGTCTTCCCTCCCGTAGATGGTGGGGGACACCGAGGTTTACTTGGGGAGTGAGGGGAACAGATTCCCCTTTTAGAAGCTTCCTGGGGGAGGGACGCTGAGGGGGGCGGGGGAGGTGAAGCAAGGAGACAGTCTTCTCCTCCAGGAAACAGTGAGCTCTCTGTCCCAGGGATTATTCAAGGAGAAGCTAGAATCCCTCCTGGGACCTCCGGGCTGCCGGGCAGGGTGGTGGAAACCACGCTGGGTCCCGCGACATGGTCCTAGAGGCCCATGGCATGCCGCAAGCACATCCGTCTCTGCCTTTGAACTTGCAGAGGCCTCTGCCCACCCGCCCGGTGGGAGCCCTCCTCCCCACTCCACCGGGGGCCTAACCCGCTTCCCTTCCTGGGGAGATCTGCAGGGGTGGTACGAATGAACGGTAAGCCGGAAGTGGGTCCTGGGATTGCTCCCAAGCAGGATTTAGCTCCGGGGCGCGGCCCCGAACGTGGGCACAACCCTCACTTGTGCTCAGACCCCACATGCTTTGCACCCTCCTCCCGCAAGGACAGGCAGGGGGGCGTTTGTCCTGTCCATCCACTGAGGAGATGGGGTGCCTCCCAGCCATCCCAGGGGACCCCCATGGGCAACTCCACTCTCGTTAGCTTGGGACTCAGGAACAAGGGGGCTCCAACACCCACCACTGGACCACAGGGTCTTTGCACATCCTTTGCTATGGTTTTCTGTGCCTTGACCATCGCCTAGGCAGGGGTCCCCCAATCCTTTCTCTCCCACACCCTGAGTTCTGAGGGGGCTCCTTAAATGTGTTCTATGTTTTGATCATTCCAGGGAAGTCATGTTTTTAAAATGATACATCCTCCCCCCAAAAAATAAATAAAATAAAATAAAATGATACGTCCCTTAGGCATCACGCACAGTGTTATTTGTAATTCACATTCTAAGAGTTTTCCTGTAGAGACAGCTCATCGCATCCTTGACAAACCGGCCTGAGCTCACCTGGTCGTCTGGCCTTCGTGCCTTTGTCCCACCCTGGCCTCTGCCTACTGCCCCCCACCAGTAATCGCCCTCCCCCTGACACGCACGTGCACACACGGGCACCCCCCTCTCCCCTGCCAAGCACCCGAGCCCCCCCATTCCCCCACCCCTCCCCCATCACTGGGGAAGAAATGGGTACCTCAGCTCAGTCTTGAACAGACATTCTCCCATTTAATTCTGACAAGTTCCCAAGTTTGAAGCCTAAGCAAATTGCTTGACAAAAGTGGCCACCGTGAATACCTTTCTCTTCTGTTTCACCTGGTCTGTAAAGTCTAACAAGCCAGGAGCAGGGGGGCGGTTTCTCTAATCAGTGGACAGGTGGTGACCTTTAAGAACGTTTAGACATGTTTCACTAGTTTTAGTGAAATAGGACTATTATAACACAATAGATCTCTTTTGCCCTTTTCAAAATTCCTTGTTCCTTGCATATTATTAAAAAACGCCAGGGCTTTAAACCCAGGGTACAGGTGAGCTTCACACTTTGGGGGTTAACATAGTTGTCCAGTGTGGTACCTGGGCAGGGGGCTCTAAGTGGGATACTCAGGGGTGCAAAAAATTGACCTGAAAACAGAGCTTCTTACATCCACCGAAAGAGGAGATGCACACAAAAATTTAGTGCATTTTCTTAAGCAGTTAAAGTAGAAACTGTCACTGAAGCTGGCAGACCAGATGAGGCCTTTTTTTTTGCTGGAAAGAAATAGCAAGGGTAGAGGGCAACGGGGCCTCTCCTGGGGCGGAGCGCGTGGGTTTGGCTCCTGGGCTACCTGACTGCACAGGGCGCCGGACCGTCAGCCTTTGCTCCCCACCCGCCCTGCTCTGCGTGACGCCCACTGGCCGGCAGCATCCCGCCCTCCAGTCTGAGAATTTGAGCCGCATGTGGGCGCAGCAGGGAGGGGTCCTCACAGTGCGACCCCCAGTGCTGGGGGCCGTTCCCTGCATAACTGCTTTCTCCTGTTTCTTCTCCCTTTCCTGCTTTTCCTTTTCTCGGGCTACACTGAGCGTCAAATCATCATCTCATGGATGTGTCCCAGGAGGCCCAACCCAGACTCGCCGTGGCCCCCCAAAACCTGCTCCTCCCCACTTTCTCTCCCAAGTCTGTGCCATCCACTCAGCAGCTGCCCCTGCCAGGAACCCGGGGGGTGTCCTCGGGGCCCCCACTTCCTGGCCTTTGGGCTCAGCCAACCTTCTGAGTCCCCGTGGGGCTTCCTGCCGGAAAGCACCCCCAGTCCGTCCCTGGCACTGATCCCCATCGCTTCGATGTTCACGGTAACCTGTCTGACCATGGGAAGATGCGTCAGGTCTGGAATTCTCCAGCAGTGGCTGCTGAAAGAACAGCAGCGGTGTGGGCAGCCTGACCTGGGCTCTCTTTTCACAGCCGGTGATGTAACACCTGCTAAAGGGAGCCGTGTGCAGCCCCTCTGGCCGGGGAAGATGAAGAAGCGTTCCTCAGAACTCCTCTGGGAGGGAGGGGTGAGAGAACAGACTCTCCCAGGAGCCTCGGCGGAGTGAGCATGGTGGGCTCCGGGCCCCTCCCTGCCACCTTACCTGCCTCCAGGTGTGCCCACAGTCTGAGGTGATGTACATTTCTTCTTTATATTCCACAAGCTGGGAGCCCAGGTTACCTGGTCCGGAAGCAAAGTGGCAGGGTTGCTCTTAGGACCGGCCACTCTCCCCCTTACCAAGGTCTGAGTGCAGCCAGGTCCCCACACAAGGTTGGTGCCTTATGTGCTCTGGGTCTACACCTCCCAGCACCAAAGCCACCGGCGGATGCCCCTCTCTGCCCTCCTTGTATAGTGACGGGCCTGCTGTCACCACTACGGGTCCTAGTCTGAGCAATAAAAGATTAACTTTGCCCAGAGAAATCCAGCCTCAGGCAGCTCCAGCTGAGCCCAGGTGCAGGCAGAGCTTGGGGGCTTCAGGGGGACCCACGGTGACGAGTGTGATTCAGGAAGAAAAAGCACGGAGTGGGGGTCGGGGGGAGGCTAGAGAGGATGCTGGCCAGGTGGGCAGTGTGGGGACACAGCAGCCCCCGACGGGAACTGCGGCAAGACATGGCTGGGCCTGCGTCTGGAGGCGCCCTGGGGGCCGGGTGCGGGGGAGGCCAGAGGCAGGTCCAGGGCAGTCTGGGGCAGTCCAGGTGGGAGGCAGCGTCAGCACAGAGTAGGGGCTCATTAAATATCTGTTGAGGGGAGGTTTGGGAGGATGGTGAGGTGGGCACCCAGCCAGCTGTGCAGCCAGGAGGATCCTCCTGGGTCCTGGCTCACCCATACCAGCCTGGCAGGTGGGTCACCAGCCTTGAAGGCCACTCTGAGGGGTTGGCACTTAATCCTGGGGCTGCTGCCGGAGGGGGAAGAATCCCCACTTAGCATCCAAGGTGATTCCAGCTGACAGATAGGAAACCGAGCCTAAGCGGACCCCTGCAGATGGCCACCTAGAAGACGCAGCTGCGGGACAGTCTCGGTGGCCTCTGAGATGGGCTGGATGCCCCTAACGGCCTCCTGGGAAGGGCCTTGGACAATGGGATTTTCTGATGGGTCAGACTGGGCAGGCTTCCGCTGTGACCACATGATGGTGGCAGGGACCAGGGGCCTGAGCTTCCGGGATGAAGGGGACCTGTTATGAGAACACTGAAGCCATTCTGGACTCTCTCCTGGAGCCCCTGACCTGGGCAACGTGTGCACCACTTGCACTTTGGAGACTTATTCATGTGGTGCTGTCAGGAGTCTCTCTTCCAGAGCCAGGTTTAGACGTCACTGGAAAATCCCAGAGGAGACGGATTATCCTCAAATAGATGAGGCAAAGTGAGTCCAAGGAGAGTGGCAGAGGGATTGCGTACCTGCCCTTTTTTTGAGGTCCAACCAACCCCCAAATCTTCCATCCATCCATCCATCCATCCATCCGTCCATCCATCCTTCCTTCATTAATATATCGTCCATCCATCAGTCCATCCGCCATCCCTCCATCCACCCTTCATTAATTTATCGTCCATTCATCGGTCCATCCACCATCCCTCCATCCATCCTTCATTAATTTATCATCCATCCATCCATCCGCCATCCCTCCATCCACCCTTCATTAATTTACTGTCCATCCATCAGTCCATCCGCCATCCCTCCATCCACCCTTCATTAATTTATCGTCCATCCATCGGTCCATCCGCCATCCCTCCATCCACCCTTCATTAATTTATCGTCCATCCATCCATCCATCCGCCATCCCTCCATCCATCCTTCATTAATTTATCATCCATCCATCGGTCCATCCGCCATCCCTCCATCCATCCTTCATTAATTTATCGTCCATCCATCGGTCCATCCGCCATCCCTCCATCCATCCTTCATTAATTTATCGTCCATCTATCGGTCCATCCGCCATCCCTCCATCCATCCTTCATTAATTTATCGTCCATCCATCGGTCCATCCGCCATCCCTCCATCCATCCTTCATTAATTTATCGTCCATCTATCGGTCCATCCGCCATCCCTCCATCCATCCTTCATTAATTTATCATCCATCCATCGGTCCATCCACCACCCCTCCATCCACACATCTATCTCTTTTTCATCAATTCCACCCACTCACCCACTGCTGCACATTCATCAGCATTTGCTGAGTGGCTGCTCTCTGCCCAGCCTCGTGCTGAGCTGTGAGGAATCCAAGCTGAGTAACCATGTGCCTGCTCCCAGGGAGCTCTCAACCTAGCCGGGGAAGAAGGATGCCCTGCAACCGTGCACAGAGCCAGGATGCCTGCGAGCCCAGGGAACTGTGAAAGCAGAGAAGAGAAAGCTAACGGACCCGTGCAGGAGGGGAATCAAGGAGAGATTCCCGCAGGAAGTGACCTCTGCTCTGTGCCTCAAAAGACAAATGCCACCGGCCAAGGGAAAGGGGCAGGTGTGCCAGGCAGAGGGACCGGCCTTGGCGACGGCACGGAGGTGGGAGGGGAGGTCAGTCAGGGGAGGTGGGGCAGAGGGCCAGGTACTGAGCTGGGTTCCCTTCTACCCGCCTGGCCACCTAAAGGTGCTGAGGAAAGGCTGCTGAATGAAAAGAGGGAGATGAGTGAATGAACGCAACAGCTGGGCGTGGGCAGAGGAAGGAAGGCGAGCCCTTTATCTCCCCATCCTTCCAGATGCCAGCAGGGACGCCAGGACCCGCGCGTCAAATACAGAAGCCGTGCGGCAAAGGATGCGGCGTCAGCTCTACTTCCCAGGCAAATTTATAGTCCATGATTCCAGGGGTGCGATGTCTGTCTTTTGAGTGACGCAATCTGTTTTCCTTGTTCCGTCTACCAAGGCTGTCAGGCTGCCGGTCACCTAACAGCCACCGGGGGAAATTAAGGGGAAATTCACAGAACGCATCCACAGGCCACCAGAGTGGGAGGCTCTGCAGGAACACGGGAGCTGGTGCCCTCACTTTACGGAGGGGAAACTGAGGCCTGGGGATGCGACTAAGAAAGGCCTCCCTCTACGTCCCCTCCGGGCTGTTCTGGGGTCTCCTTGGACCTCCTCCCCCAACACCCCGACCCCTCCACCCCGCTTCTGTGCTCTCAGGGCCTGGTATACAGTAAGCGCTCACATACTGCATTTCCTCTCCTTGCTTCCTCGGTCTTCAGGTTGCGGAGTGGCTCAGGCCTCAGGGCCAGAACAGAGCAAAGCGACAGCACAAGACCCACCCCAGGACCCCTCACCGTGGCCCCCAACGTGGCGGAGCAAGCCCTGCGGCAGCTGGAGCAGGAGTAAGGGGACCGCCCCTCTGGTCCTCCGGGTGCTGCCAAGTCCCCGGCTTCTAGGCCCCGGGTGACCCCGCCTGGCTGATGGGCCTCGGGTCGGCTCTTGACCTCCTCCCGGCCCTCGGCCTCTCATCTGGGATCCATGAGGTTGATTGATGGGATTGACGGGTCCCCGACTGGCTGAGTCACAGAGGAAGGGACTCTGCAGGAGGGCCGGCAGGCTGGGCTCCTCCCGGGAGCCCCGGGGGTCTTCCAGGCACAGAGCGGGCGGGGGTGCTCCGAGCATCCCGTCCAGGCCCCTCAAGGTTTTTTCAGTCACGTGACTGTCAGAGCCGGGGTCCGGGAAGCGTTTGCAGCCTGTGCTCTGTGTGGTCCTGAGGGTTCACGTCCAGACGAGGAGCCGGAAGCAGCGTGTGCTGCGCGGTGGCCCAGGACGGGCGCAGGGCAGTGGGGCAGGGAGGGCCTTCCACCTGCATCAGACCTTTCAGTGCCCCCAAGTCCGAGATTATTACCCTCATTTCACAGATGAAGAAACGGAGGCTCAGGGAGATGTAGAGCCCCAGGGCAAGAGCTTGGAAAGGCCCAAGTCAGAATCGGGCCCGGCGCCCTCTGTCTCAGCCATCCGTCTGTGATTTGCTACCTCTGCAGGACGCATCCCCTTGACACGCCCAGTCAGGAAGAACATTCCAGCTGGCACTCTCGGCCCGCTGGGTTTATTTCTGGGTTCACTATGGCTGTTTCTAGACCCTGGCAGTTAGAAGCTCGAGTTCCGGTCTTTTTTTTTTTTTTTCGGTATGCGGGCCGCTCAGTGCTGTGGCCTCTCCTGTTGCGGAGTACAGGCTCCGGACGCGCAGGCTCAGCGGCCATGGCTCACGGGCCCAGCCGCTCCGCGGCATGTGGGATCTTCCCGGACAGGGGCACGAACCCGTGTCCCCTGCATCGGCAGGCGGACTCCCAACCACTGCGCCACCAGGGAAGCCCCTGGTCTTTGCTTCTTGAACCATCCTTTTCCCTTTCTCATTGGATTCATGGCTCCATTTTCCACCTCCATCTGTGGGTCTGGCCTCTGCCCACTGAGCCGGAGGGCAGGTCCCCAGTAGAAGGGCAGTGATGTCCAGACGCTGTTCAAACGACAGGGCCACCTGTAGAACACACCTGGTGTGGATGCGTTCTACCTGATCCCCAGATCAGCCTTACGATGGAGTTTCATCCTCTGTTTTGCAGGTGAGGAAGCTGAGGCTCAGAGGGTCCAGTAAATGCCCAAGGCCCCGCAGCTGGAGGTGGCAGAACCTGGGGCTCGTAACTCCCACCTGCCTGCCTCAGGGCGGAATGAGGGATGGATGGCGGGGAGATCAGGAGAGAGACTCCCTGGAAACAGGCGGCCATCGCCCATGGCTGCCTCGGGAAGCTGAGCCAGGCACAGGCCGTCACGTGGCCCCACTGCTCCTGCCACGTCGTCCAGCCCGCTGTGGGGACCGCCAGTGGGAAACTGGTCCCCGCTCGGCGGCCGCAGCGGTGACCGAGGGAGCCCAGCTCATTCCACCTTCCCCTCTGTTCCCAGCAGACGCTCAGGGTGGGAGCGGAGGATGTAAAACGTTTACACCTCAGTTGGCCCACATTGCACGGATGGATCCGTCTCAGGAGAGCCAGGGTGGGATGAAAAAGCAGCAGAATGAAATATAAATGTAGCATCCTGCCCCTGGGCGGACAGTGAGAGGGAGGGAGGCTGCCAGGTCACCCCCTCCGCTCCCCGCTCTCCGTGTGACTGGCATACAATGAAGTGAACCTCCTGCAGATCCTCACAGCATCCCTGGGGGGCTGGAATGGTCGTCCAGAGCTTTCAAGGCCGTTGAGCGGTGGAAACATTTGAAATTCCGCCTTTTGTACTTTGGTCAAGAATTTGGGGTTTCAACCCATCACGAACATGCATTTTAAATACACCATTGAGCTCATCTCCCTGTGCTATGCGGCCGCTTCCCACCAGCTATCTATTTGGTAGTGTATATATGTCCATGCCAGGTAGGATAGGGAGAGTGGGAGGGAGACGCAAGAGGGAGGGGATATATGTATATGTACAGCTGATTCACTTTGTTATAAAGTAGAAACTAACACACCATTGTAAAGCAATTATGCTCCAATAAAGATGTTAAAAAAAAAACACACCATCGCCTTCAGGTCCAGGGATCAGAGTCCACAAGACAGGGGGTGCCCGACATGGGCGACCCAGCCCGTCCCTGCATGGGACCTGGAGCCCCATGAGCTGCACTGAAATGGAGGCTCATGTGTGATTTTTCACTGATTGACGCACGTCTGTCATTGAAGCGGGCAGACCCCGCCCCAATCGCAGTCATTGATGAAGACCCCCGGGGCCGCAGATGAACAGAAGGACACTCAGAAGATGAAAGGCTTTACTTGCAGTCCTCTCTGTCTGGTTGTGTCGCTCGCTCCCCTACTGGAAAGCCACCCTCTCCAGGATAACGGGAGACGCCCCTCGGATAGCCAAGGTCTCCCGCCATCAGAGACTCACAGAGCAGACAGGGGATCTCACCTCCCAGCCCCTTCATGGGCTCTGATTCGGTCGTTCTGAAAAACACGTTCCCGCCTCTGCCTGGAAGGCCATTCCTGCCATCTCAGCACGGCCACTCATTTATTCATTCACTCATTCATTCATTCATTCATTCACTCTCTCACACACAGCCAGGCCCGGGCCTCAGTGCTGGGATACGTCTGCTGAAGGGGCGGATGCGTCATCCAGCTCAGGGTCTGGGGTGCAAATCCTCCGGGTCGCAGATGGTGCTGGAGTAGACAGAGGGAGGGAGCCCCTGATTCAGGAAGCTGTGAGCCCCGGCCCAGGCCTTGGTGGTCCCCCCGTGCGATGGGCAGAGACACTGTCTCTCCGACTGCCACTCGCCCCACCTGCACCCTGGCTGTGCACAGCCTCAGCCTGGCCGTTCCACAGCCCAGATGAGTGGCGGGCCTGATGGGCCCGCCCCAGAGCCTTGCTTACTGCAGGTTCAAGGGGCACAGCAGCCCCTCCTGGGGCTGGGGCTGGGGCTGCCCTTCCCTGAGGAGCCTGGGGTGGGTCTCAAGCTTCCTGTTGGCACCTTGCAAGTTGTGGGCAAGTCTTCCCTCTCCTTGGGCTCCATAAAGTAGGGGTACTGACCTCTCAGGGTTGTCATGGTGATTAGAAGAGTTCAGGGCCTGGCCGGGGAGAAAGGGCCACCATAGCGACTGTGGATACGATGCACACAGTCCTGTCCTCCCCGCCTTTGTCTCCATGGCATCAGGGACACTTCCCCGGCCTTAGCTGCTGAGAGCTGGTGAGGCTATCCCCACGCTGATGGGTAAAAGGAAAACCAGACGCCAGCCGCTACCTGGCAATGGACTTGTAAAACATGTGATTTTATTTGGAATGATTCTTCTAACTCACATAAACCTTATTTTAGAGTTTTCTTAGATCAGCATACATTTAGTGATACCTGAAGAAGGTTCTAGTTTAATGGAGTAGACAGACACAATCACAATGTATACTTCTTTTTTTCCCCCTTATGTTAGTTGTATATGTGTCTCTCTCTCCCCCACTAAACTAGAACCTTCTTTAGGGACCAATAAAAGTCAACCATGATGCAAACTGTCCTCCTGTCCATCTATCCATCCACCCACCCATCCATCCTTCTATGTATTCATTAGCCATTTTGTTATCCATTCTTCCATTGGGCCATCTGACTATCCATCCTTTCAACCATCCAATTCTCCTCCCACCCATCCTCCCACCCATCCATCTACCCATCCACCCACCCATCCATCCATCCATCCATCCACCCATCCACCCACCCATCCATCCATCCATCCTTCCATCCATCCATCCATCCTCCCACCCATCCATCTACCCATCCACCCACCCATCCATCCATCCATCCTTCCATCCATCCATCCATCCTCCCACCCATCCATCTACCCATCCATCCATCCATCCTTCCTTCCATCCATCCATCCTTCCTTCCATCCATCCATCCTTCCATCCAACCATCCTTCCATCCATCCATCCATCCATCCTTCCATCTATCCATCCATCCTTCCATCCTTCCATCCATCCATCCATCCTTCCATCCATCTACCCATCCATCCATCCATCCATCCTTCCTTCCATCCATCCATCCATCCATCCTTCCTTCCTTCCATCCATCCTTCCATCCATCCATCCTTCCTTCCTTCCATCCATCCATCCATCCTCCCACCCATCCATCTACACATCCATCCATCCATCCATCCATCCTTCCTTCCATCCATCCATCCATCCATCCATCCATCCATCCTTCCATCCATCCATCCATCCTTCCATCCATCCATCCATCCATCCATCCTTCCATCCATCCATCCTTCCATCCTTCCATCCATCCATCCTTCCATCCATCCATCCTTCCTTCCTTCCATCCATCCATCCATCCTTCCATCCAACCATCCTTCCTTCCATCCATCCATCCATCCTTCCATCCATCATCCATCCACCTTTCATTAGTCAATGCATAACAGGTGCCCACTCTGGGCTATGCAATCACCCCTCAGGGTGATGTGCCAGGTGAGCTGGCTTCCTGGAGGTACTGTGGCACTGCCCCCAGTGGATACACCATGGCCCCAGGCCCGTGACCATCAAGTTCTACCCTTGAAACTGGAGCGTCCTGCAGGCAGTGATGGCTCCTGACAGTAATGGCAACCTCTTACCTGCGCCCATGATGAGGCCGGGGGCGGTGTCCTTGGTGTGCACAGTGCCTGACACGTAGGGGTTGTCGGCCCAGCGCAGATGCAGGTGCAGGTGGCAGTCCGGCTGCGGAGGGGAGAGAGGGAGCCACGGTCAGCACTTGGGAGGGAGAAGTGACCTGAGAAAAGGTAAGGCCGAGGCTGAATCCACCCCTGTGGCTTTTTGGCCGTGAAGGTAGGGTCAGGAGTGCTTCAGAGGGGTCGGGGGAGGGCAGAAGGAGGCTTGGAGGCTGGCGGCCAGGTGGGCTTCTCCAGTGGAGGGTTCTCCCAGCCTAGGTGCTGGAGGGTGGGCTCCCCAACGTGGCTCCTGAGTGCGGAGCTGGGCTGCAGAACGGGACTCCGGGAGGGAGACTGCAAGGTCCATGCCCACGTTCATTCATTCATTCATTCATCCGCCCAGAACATTTACTGGGGGCCTCTTAGGTGACCACGGTAGCCTGGGCATCGGGTGACAGCTGCAGGACACCCCGTAAGCCCTGCGCCCTATGGGAGAGTCAGGGGGTAAGGTAGGCACGCTAGAGCCCAGTTTACTCACGAGCATCAGTGCAACCCTGACGCAGCCCCGGCTGGTGCCCTGGCTGGAGGGGCGGAGACACTGGTTGTAATAAGACATCCAACGGCAACTCACGTTGCTGTTCCGCTGCCTCTGGGCCGGCACCAGTACTTTACCAGCAACTTGCCAGGGCAGTGGTGGGGCTGGGACCACAGCTGAGGCTGCCTGGTTCCAAAGTCCATGCTCTGAGCCCCGTGGCCGGTCTGGTACTTCCAGGCAAACTGGGCCAGCAGCCCCCAGAACGAGGAAGCACCAGCTGTTTCCTGCCCGGCGCTGCCACACCCCTCATCTGTCTCCACCCCAGCTGCCTGCAGCCCCACCCTCTGTTGAGATGGCAGAGGCCACAGCCAGCTCCCCTGGCTGGGGCTGGGGGATCCTGGGGGAACAGACGAGCTGAGAATGATGTGTCCTCTGGACTGACCTTCCCGAGTCTCCTCTCCCCTGGCCTCGGTGACTCAAGGCCACAATCCCTCTGTCACATCCACAACAGACCACAAGGGCACGGGACAAGGCCCAAGGTCTCCGCACAGCTCCCTCCAGGCCACCGGACACGGCACCGGGCAGTGACCTGCCAGCCATTAGCCGGGGCTGCCTGTCGCCCACACCTCCCGGGTCATTGCAGAGCTCCACTGTCATTGCTGTATTCTACTGGCTCCCGAAATCCATCCGAGAGATGTTTTTTCTCTACAGTTTATGTTTCTTTCACACTTGCTTCTGGTCCGTGAACTGAGTATGTTTTACACAGATTATCTGAAGTTAAAAATGGAACCGATCAGTACGTTCGATGTGGATCTGGGTCAGACGCCACCAGGGCCCGATCCAGTGGGCGATGGGCTCTATTTGTCTGCACCAGAGTTTTAAAAAAACGTATTTGTTGCATCACATGCTGTACGGCTCCACTGACAGGAAACGTCTAGTGCAGGGAAATCTACAGAGGCAGGAAGTGGATGAGTGGTTGCTCAGGGCAGGGGGTGGGATGGGAGATGGGGGTGGTGACGAGAGGGTACAGGGTTTCCTTCTGAGGGGATGAAAATGGTCTAAAATGGACTACGGTGCCGGTTGCACAGCTCGCGAAGATACTAGAAACCACTGAATTGCACACCTAAATGGGTGAATTGTATGGGATGTGACTGGTACCTCAGTCAAGCTACCAAAAACAAACAAAATAAGAGGGGGCAAAATGAGCTGAAAGAGGCCCCTTCTGAAGCAGACTTGGTTGGGCTAGAGACCCTCCCCGGGGCAGCCGGGAGCCCCAGGCTGAAGATGGCAGGGCCCCGTGGCGGGGGGAGCCCGGTCACGGAATCACCGCGGAGGAGAGTCCCCATCCAGGAACACCTAGATTGAACGGGACAAACTTGACCCCCTGTGGAAGGTTAAGCTGTCCCCCCTTCTGGATTTCTCTTGGTCTCTTACAGCTGACAAGCAGGTTGGTGACCTAATACCTGTGGTGACACCCTTCGGCCCCCTCGCCCATCCAACCACCAGGCAGTAACGGGGAGGGCGTGTCCAGGGGGAGGGGTGCCCATGACCTCTCTGAGCAGGGCCAAGTCCTGCTACCTGCAGAAGGAAGCTCTACGTCAGGAGGAACAGGACCCTCGGCAGGGACGTGGCCCGCCCTCCTGTGTCCCACTGGCATGCTCCCGGGCTGAGAAGGTCCGGCCCAGGCATGGCCCCGCTCTGATGCCCCAGAGGTCCCGGGGGGCCAGGCGGGGCCTGGAGTGGCCAAGCTTCTGGGCTGGCCTCCCCAGGCCGCGACCGGCCTTTTCCACATTCCCTGATGCGCTGTGCACACAATATCCCTGTCTCTGCGCGCAGTGAACAGAGGAAGTCTGAGGCCGTGGCTCATAGAACCTGGCTGCCCCTCCCACTGCCCAGCCCACTGCTGCTCTGTCCTGACTGCCGGTCGCCTGTTGGAGCTAGAAGTGGATTCCCTGCGGTCGGCACTGGCCCACAGACAGAGCTGCAGTCCCCTTTGGCGCCGTGGAGGGCCACACAGATGCCTTCCAGCCGGTCCTGGAGCTGTAGCGGGTGCTCTGCTGGCATCTGACAAGCGGACGCAAGGCCCAGCCCACTGAGCTGAGCTGATAAAGGGCTTGGAAGGCCAGGCAGGGCTGGAGAGGCCGACCCCCAGGGCGCTGGGCACCTGCACACGTGACGGGATGGGAAGCATCGTGTGCCAGGCTGCTCTCGGGGTGTACAGTCAGACACGGCAGGGTCCCCCGAGGACACCCAGGCCAAGGGTGGGAAGACCTCAAGGACAGGCTGGCGCCCGGGGAGTCGGTGCTGAATGCCTCATCCTGGTGGGGTGGCCCGGGTACCTGCAGCGCTTGGGTGGATGTGACGTGGACCGAGCTGGGAGGCCCACACCGTCCCAAGGCTCCCCCTTCTCGGCCCCTCTACACGCAGGGGCCGGCTGGTGCACTCAAGAGGCGTGTGGCAAAGCCTGCCGGAGGGCTGGAGGGCCACACCGCCAGCCGCCCCTGCCGGACGCCCCACTGCTCGGCTCAGCCCGGAGGCTGAGAAGCGTTACCACGGGCAGCAACACGAATGGGTTTTCCTTCTGAGCCCAGATGTCAACAGATGCAAAACCGTCTTCCAAGGGCCATTTCTCATCCTAAAACAGGTCTGATCCACACTCATCTATTCCCTGTCACTGGGAAGAAATCTCCCCAGCCAGAGAGCTGGTCAAATGGCCCGGGAAAACCTTCACGACCCAGAGTTAAGAGAAAAATGGAAGACTCAGAAATCACACACGTGTCAGGATCCCACAGAGGACTTTTGAACGTGACTGTGAGCCGAAGGATGGACCAGAAAAATGCCCGAGGACCATTACTTCTGGGTGACGCGGTTACAGGTGTAACTTATACCCCTTTCTGTACATTTCTGCTTTTTCCAAGTATTTGGCAATAAGCAGGAATCACATTTCTGATGAGAAATAAACCCTCAAGTGTAGCTTGCCCTGTGCAGTTGGAGGCCGCGTGGCTGAGTGGACACGGAGAAGAAACCCAGGAGAAGGGCCACGCTGGCCCAGCCGGCACGCCCCCACCCGCGGCTGCCAGGTCTGCGCACACGGCGTGCTGGGCCTCGGAGCCAAGGCTGGGATCGATTTCTGGCTTTTGTGCCCAGCTGGCTGTCCCGATACTTGTCCTCTGTCCACTGTGCTCGTCGGGCTCTCTGCGTGCCTGCCTGCAGCCACGCGCTTACCAGCTGACCCCTACTTTTATTATTTCAAGGCCGGGACATAAATCTTGAAAGGTTATCTCCTCGCTGAGCTGCATAATTGGAGACAAGAATCTATTCTTAGCGAGAACTTGCTTTGACAGATTAACATGGCTTAACTTTGTCGATGATGATACAAAAATCAGCCCTTTCACAGCAATTTTTTTCTCAGAAGGGCTTTTACAAGGGGCAGGTGATTAATTCTCCCCGGTGGTCGACAGGTGTTATTATCCCGTTATAAGCGGGAGGGGGGCTTGCGTAGCGGCTGAGCGCAGGCCCCTGGTCGGTGAGGTCAGGGCGCGAGGGACTGACACTGCCCAGGCCGAGGCTCTGCCCAGAGAGCACAGAGCCCCACCCCGGCCCTGGCGGGTGGTCAGTGGCTGTCCAGGCAGGGTGCCTACCATCTTCAGGGGCCCTGCAGAGATCCAGGCAGATCTCAGGAGGGTGGGATTGTTTGCTGTTTAGTGTGCTGATATATTCCCAACACCCAGAACAGTGCCTTGCACATAGTAGGTCCCCTTACGTGTTTGTTGAATGACTATCCCTGTGAAATAGGCACTGTTATCCTTTCAGTTACAGAGGCACAGCAATGGATGGGGGTCCTTGACTGTGAGGGCCTTCCGGTTGAAGCCAGGGGGAAATAGAAGTAAGTGTGCCCAGTGAAGCCTTCTCAGTGGAGGGGACATCTAGACAGGGTTTTCAGGTGTCAGTAGGAGTTTACTGAATAAGAAGAAAAGGGCATTCCAGCCCTCTCCACCCCCAAGGCAGTGAAGACACTGGGGCAGCCTATACTCCTATTCATGTAGAAAGGCACCCTTGGAATAGCTGGACTGGCTTAGGGCTCATGACATTTGGGCTGTGTCCTGGCTCCCCCTCACTTATCCAGCCCCCCCACTTCCACAGAGTGTAATTCCTGGCCCTTGACATTGGCCAACAGGGCTTAACAGATGCACAAGCAGGCTTGCAGTGTTCTTGCAATGTTTCTGCTCACTCTCTTGCACCTCTGCTGTTGCCTGAGAATGTGCATGGGCTGGTCCCAGAAGGAGGATACTAGATCCCTTCCTAAATCGACCAACCCCCAGGTGCATGAACGAGCCCAGCCTCTCACAGATCTCGAGAAGAGTGATTGCTGTTTGGGGCGGCTTGTTACACAGCACTGTTGTGGCAGGAGCTGACTGATACACTCCCCTCTCTGACTTCCAGTTAACTCTTCTGTAAAGCAAGGAGTTCCATGTGGCCCTCTCCACCACACCCAGAGAAATAGGTGGTTCATGTCTCCCAGATGGTCCTTCTCAGACATCAGCATCTCTGACCCCTGGGTCCTGAGGTAACGTCTAGTGCCCACCCCGGGGAAGGTGTATGCAGTGAGCAGGGCACTTACAGGCTTGCAGTTGGTTGGCTTCCCGTTCATGTCCGTGCTGGGAGGCCTCAGGTAATCCCAGTCTCGGCCCTTGCTGTAGGTGATAAGCGTCACCACCTTCCCGTCGACTTTTTGGTTCGCCAGAAAGACTCCTTTCACCCCTCGGACCTGGGACAGAAGTACAAGAAGGATGGCAAAAGCCTGCCCAGCCCCTTGCTAAGAGCTCTGTGTGCACGGCCTCATTTCACCCCAAGAACAGCCCAGAGCTGAAGCTGGCTATACACCCTGGAGGCAAGTGGGTCTGCGGGGGAAAAGGGACCGGAGACGCTGGCCTGAGCTTTGACTGGGAGCAGGTACCGTCTGACCCCAAATTCCGAGTGCATTTCACAACACTGAGCTGTCCTCCCAGGTCCAGACCCTGGCTGTCGGACGGCAAGCAGAGCCCTGGTCCCCGAGGTGCCTGTGCATTTCGGTCACGCTGTCTTTAGCCGGAGCTCCTGATTCAGAGCCCTAGCCCCTCGCCTCCCTCCCAGTGGACCCACAGGGCCTGGACCCATGGAGTCGCTCTGGGCTTTCATCCGGGGACTGCCTCAGCTCAGCCCCACACGCAGATGCCACACGCAGATGCCAGACTGTGAGGACAGAGTCTGTGCCGGCCCCAGCCTGCCCTGGATGGGGCTCGAAGTTCCCTGTGCCCCCTTTCTCAGGGTTTCTAGAGGGGCCCAGGGCAGTGACCACACACATCCCATAATCGGTTACTGAGTTCGCGCACAAGAAAGGGTCAGCTATCAGCAATTCCCAATTGTTCAACCTCCTGGTTCCACAGAAATGAACTTTTTTGGCAAGTTCCTTGGGCACAGAAGACTTGGACCCAGTCACCGAGGCCCGCTGGTGCGGCCGGAGCTCCTCGGAGCCCCCGTGAGCCCGAAGCAGCTTTTGCTGCTCTGTAAAGAGCAGGAAGCCAAGGCAGCTGAGGCTGCGTTGTGGGATTTACCTGAAGTTCCACGGCCAAGTGGGATGCTTAGGGTGAGAGTCATAATATGCAGTTGTTAAGTGCCTTCTACGTGGCGGGCGAGGGAGTTAATGTACCGTCTCATTAAATTCTCAGACCCCAGGAGGTTGGTGCTTTCCTAAGCCTCAATGCCAAGTGTCTGACAGGTGGGGAGCAGGCCAGGGCGGATCCCAGAGGTTCAGACGCTCAGTGAACTGTGTATGAACCTCCTGTGGCTGCTACAACAGGTAACAGGCAGAGGGGCTTAAACTACACACGTTGATCATGCTACAGCTCTGGAGGCCGGAAGTCCAACGCGGGTCCCATCGGGCTGAAAGCAACTGGAGTCTCCGGGGGAGATGGTGTCCTTGTCTTTCCCCGTGTCTGGGGTGCTGAGGTGCTTGGTTTGTGGCCCCTCCTGCTTCTTCAAAGCCAGCGGTATAGCATCTCCCTGGCCATTCTTCCACGATTCTGTGTGTTTTTCTGCCCTTCCTTCCACATGTGAGGACCCTAGAGATTGTAGTGGGCCCCATGGAGAATTCTGGAAAATCTTCCCATCTGCCGATTGCTATAACCTCAATCCCCCTTTGCCTGTGTCTTCTGCTAGGATGCTTCTCTCTGGGCTGGAAACCAGGGGTCTGGCCCTCACCTCCACAGACGAGGACTAGGGGATGGTCCTTCTGGGGGACAGCCCCAGGGGCAGGAGGACCGCAGCCCCTCCTCTCACTCATGGTGACATCACTCTGTCTCTGGCTCACCTGAGGCATCCCCACGGGGCGGGCATCTGGCCTGCTGGGTGCTGAGTCTAGATGCCTCCCCTCATGTCCTAGGGGCAGACACGTTGCTGATTTGCCCAGTGATGGCTTGCTTTGTTTGGAAAGCGCTCTTTTATATCCTGACTGGTCTCCGTGAAAACACTCAGCAGTAAATAACACGGACCCTCCCATCCCAGAAGAGGTAGTAACAGGCCGCCCTGTTGGCCAATGTCAAGGGCCAGGAAGTACACTCTGTTTCCCTGGGGAGGGTGTGATCAGCTGAGCACTGGCTTCCGGCATGGATGTGCCCACGTCACATAACCGCCCCCGTCGTGGCTGTGCTCGCTTCCTGGGGGCTGCCGTGACAAAAGCGTCACAAACTGGTGGCGGGGGGGGGGGGGCTTAAAACAACAGAAATTTGTTCTCTCACAGTCTGGAGGTCAGAGGTCCAAAACCAAGGCGTTGGCAGGGCTGCCCTCCCTCTGGTCTCTCAGGGAGGATCCTTCCTCGTGTCTTCCAGCTTCAAGGGGTTGCAGGTGTTCCTGGGCTGTGGCCACATCACCCCACTCTCTGCTCCGTCTCACAGGGCCCTCTTTCCTGTGTGTCTGCGTCTCCTCTTCTGATCCTTACCAGGACGCTTGTCATTGGTTTAGGGTCCAGCATGAGCTCATCTCAAGATCCTTCAGTTAATGACAGCTGCAAAGATCCTTTTTCCAAATAAACTCACGGTCACAGGTTCCAGGGATTCGCTGTGGCTGTAGCTTTCGGGGGCCCCCGTTCAGCCCACTACAGTGACCGTCTCCCAGCTGTGGCCAGGGTTCCTCAGGGTCAGGGCACGAGACTGGAAGCCCCCTCAACCCCCTTCCTAACACAAGCTCCAACACAAAGAGGCCCTCAGAAAAGGGGTACCACCTTGTCTGGAACCAGGACTCATCCTGCAGAGGTCAGAGCTCACAGGCCCTTGAAAGCCCAGGCCTCTCGGGTCAGTATTTGCCCGTGACGTCTGGGATAAGACATTTTTCCTGGATCTGACATTGGATGAACGATAACCATGACAGTAATGGAATTGGGGCATGTGTAGAACCTCTAGGCCAGGCCCTTCCCATGCACTATCTCGAATCCACAGAAAAGGCACCTGCAGTGAAAACTGTCGAGAGCCTGCCGAGCACTGAGTTGGCACCAGGTGCTGCTGTATGTGTTTAACGGAAACGGAGGCCTCGAATTCACACAGCAACCCTCTGAGGAAGGTACTACTGTCGTCCTCATTTCACAATGGGGACACTGAAGCACACAGTGGTTAAGTAATGTGCCTAAGGTCACACAGCAAACACATACCAGAACTGGGATTTGAACCCCGGCAGTGGGGCTCCGGAGTTGTGCTTGTAACCACTACCTGTGATCCCCATTAAGTGGATTTCAGAGAAGCACAGTCACTTGCGAGGGGGCCCAGCTTTGGATCTGACCACTGTGAACTCCCTCCCATCCCCACGGCCTCTCACTGCCTGGTCTTTGGCGTGAATCACTGTTCCCTGGCTCCTCAGCTGGCTAACTTCTGCTCAGCCTCAATTCGGTCTGCACCCCTTCCTCCAGGAAGTACTCCCTGACTTCCTCATGGTGTCTTCTAGAGGCTGACACACCAGGTGGGAGCTGGTCTTCCTGTAGAGTCCGGAGCCCTGTGAGAGGTGGTCTGCTCCTCCCTGTGTCCCGGGGGTAGGGCCTGGAGCCTGGTGTGCGGTACAGGGGGTACCGGGTATCCGCAGTGGGCCTTGGACGTTCCCGCCCGAGGTGCCCTCCTTACGTGTCGATTACACGCCTGTCCTGTGCGTAACTTTCAGCAAGCAGCAGTGAGCCCCAGGCTGTCCAGCTCGGGAAGTAAACCCTGACAAATGGGCTCTCATTGTAAACAAATGATTACATTCATTACTCCCTCGGTTCTGCTCAGCTGTTGACAACTCAAGGAGGAAGGCTGCAGCCCTGGCTCTGTCCAGGAGGACGCCTCCCACCCGGGTTGACACGCACTGATGCCCAAGGCTCAGCTCGCCACCCACGGGACACCCTCCCCAGCTCCGCAGGGACAGCAGAGCCTGGCAGGACCGCAACTGGCGTTTACTACGAGAACACACGGCCCCTGCAGGTAAGCCCACTGGCTGGGGGCTCCCTGAGGGCAGGGCATGAGGGAGGAATTTAAGGGTGAATGACCTACCGAGGGAATGCTGGCCAGGAGGATGGATGGAGCTTGGACCGACAGACCTGGGCCACTTCTGGTTTTTCGCTGACTTCTGGTCTACCTGGGCAGGTGGCTTGCCCTGTCTGAGCCTCGGGTTCCTTACCTGTAAAGCGGCTGAGGGACCCCCTCCCCGGCTCTGGTGTGGACAAGAACAGAGGAGGTGACCGTGAAAGGCCAGGTCCAGGCTGGGCCCACCGTGGGTGAGGGATTGACATTCACGGAATCCAAGTACAGGACGGTGCGTGGGTGTTTTCTCGCGGGAGGGAGCCCGGCGTGGGAGCCGGAAGCCCCAGTTCGGAGCCTCTGATCCGCCCCTCGGTGTCACGTGACAAGAGCAAGCGGCTTAAATGGGACACAGATAGGGGTGGGGCCCCAGGGAGGGCACAGGGAGGTCTGAGGACTGCAGGCGGGGAGGCCTCAACCCCCAGCCTCAGAGAGAGGAGCTGCAGGGCCAAGCGAGAGACAGAGGGAGCAAGAGACAGCCAGACGGACATGGGATACACAGAGGGGAGGGACAAGGAGACCAGGGCTGGGGCCGGGGAGGCCGCGAGGCCGGAGATGGACAGGGGAGGGTCCCAGCTTCTGTCACCTGCCTGTTTCATGCAGTGGCGTTCAGGGCAGGAGCCCTGAACAGATAACAGATGGTGATCGAGTCGATGATGGGGACCACAACCTGAACCCCAACTCAGCAGAATGTTATCCCCCCCAAATTCCATTCTTCTCATTAGCAGACCTGTATCACACGGTGCTCCATTACTGTTACTTGAATTTCATCAGAAAGAGCAAGTTTTCTCTCCTGTTCTAAAAGTACCCGCGTAGTACCCTTTTGACCGGCGAAGCCTAAAATATTTGCCCCTTGACAGAATTTTGGGAGGTCCCCGGGTTGGAGCAGTGGAGGTGGGGAGGGGAGGGAAGCCGGGGGAGGGGGGGGAAGCCGGGACAGGGGTGCCACCTGGCCCACCACAGCCCGCACTGAGGGTCCCACCTCGAGGATGTCGATGACCACGCTCTCCTCCGCCTGCCGCGAGCTGCGCACGTCCCCCAGCACCAGCGAGTAGCGTACGCCGCGCGGGTCCGACTGGTAGAGGTTGTAGGTGTCGGTCTGGTACCACTCCTGCACGGCCACGAACACCTGGCTCTCGTCTGTGCTGATGACCTGCAGATCCTGGGGACGGCGGGGGAGCCGGGGTCAGAGGCGGGCTGGGGGCCCACGCGGGAGAGGGAAGCTGGCCTGGGGGGGAGGGGGAATGGGGGGAGGGGTGAGCAGGCCTGGGGGGCGGGGCAGGCCTCAGGCCTGGCGGGGGTGAGGGGCTTGGCCACACCCCTCTTGGAGTCAGGCTGACCTAGATTCTCATCCTGGCTCTGCCCTCTCAGCTCTATGACCTTGGCCAAGTCCCTTTACCTCCCTGGGCCTCCGTTTTCTCACCTCCGAAATGGGGATGACGTTCCCACCCTCTATACTGGGTGGGGCGCAGTGACACCTCCTCCCATCTGCCCCTGCAGCGAGGAGGGGGAGCTTTGCTCCACGCACCCCCAGACCGTCAGAATGCAGCCCAGACCATCACCTCTGGGAGGCGCGGAGGCGTCTCCTCCCGGGCCCCTCCCCCTCCCATCCCGAGGATCAAGCCCGTCATCTGTCCGTTCATTCATTCAACACGTATTCATTAAGAGCCTACTGTGTGCCAGGCACTGTTCTAGGCCCAGGGCTACACCAGGGAGCCCCGCTGGCCTCTGCCCTCTGGGAACGTACACTGGTGGGAGGGATGGATTAATTCACTCCAGACTCACGCCCAGGACTGCATCACCGGCCTGCTACGGGAGCTGCCCTTTGCCCACAGCTCCCCCTGGCCAGGCCACCATCACCCCTGGCCCCCGCCAGGCACACAGCCAACAAGGCCCCCTCCCCCAGGGCACTGGGCTGCCCAGGGCCCTATGGGAGCCGAGGGCGGGCGCCTGGCCAGTAGGCAGGAAGGGGGCTGGCCTGAGCAGCCAAGGCCAAGGCCCCGAGCCTGGGGTCCACCTGGACCAGAAGGTCGGGCAGCTCCTGAGTGGGCCGGGCAGCCGTCCGGGGTGTCAGCGCCAGATTTTACAATTCAGAATTAAAAAAAAAAAAAAAAATGAATAAAAAGGAAGAAGAAGAAACCCAGGGCTAACCCTAGTTTCTCGTTTTCCTTTTCATTCCCAGCCGGCACCAACTACTGCATGGGAGGCGCGTGAAAAGGCATCCGAACAGGCCCATTTCAAAGCCATAAGGAGCTCTTCTGCAGCCCCTACTGTTTGCCTTCTATCACTCCGAGACTTTTATTGCCCCTCTGGCAGTAGAGCTGCCAAGATCCAGGAGCTGAGGATGGATGGCGGAGGGAGGGGGCTGGCTACCACCCTCCGTCCCGCCCACTGCAGGTGGCGCAGTTTGGGGGTACACTTCCTTTTGCATTTCTCACCTGATGTTAGGGCACAGAGACAGGAAATGTTTCTCTTTCTCTAATAGCAGATGGGGTCCCTATTCTGTGCAGCCAAGCAAGACCTTCGATCGTGAGAAGAAGAGGCCGCCTGGGCAGGGCACAGGCTGGTGAAGGCCCCTTAGCCTCCTGCCTGCGCCCACCCGCCCCCCCGAGCCGTGCAGCCAAAAGAAGGGGCTTTGCAGAAAAGGGAGGCAGTGCCGTGAAACACCTGCGATGCACCTCCCAACCAGGGAGAACCCTGCGGCACGAGCGGGGCGTTGGTCCGCGGCTGTAAATCTAACACACGGACATGGGTGGACCAAGCAGCTCACAGCCAGGGAGGGGTTACAGAGTCAGGGGTCACAGGCCTGGCGGTCCCGATCTGTGAAATGGGACAGTAGGGTGGTAGGGCGTCTGAGGGACGCCTGTGAAACCGGGGAAGTGAGGTCATCTCTGCTTCTCTCGCCCACCTCCCCTCCTACTTCTCCATGCTCGGCCCCAGGCCAGGCTGCACTGTGTCCACTGGGAAACTGGTCATTCTGCAGCCTCAGCAGGAAAAAGCCTTCCATCGGCCCGAGTTTCTGAGCTCATGCAGTGCCCGGCATTAATCACACGAGAAGCAATCAGTATTTACTGTTATTGTATTAATTCCGACTTTGCCGCCCCCGCCCCTGGGTAAATGTTTACTGTAATCCGGGAAACAAAGAAAAATGTGTAAAGGAGAGAAAGCTTCCTGTAGTGCTACCCCTAGAGAGACCTGACATTAACATTTAAAAATGTTTACTTCTGGGCTTTTTCCCAAGTGGGATTCATATAGTTTTTCACGTATGGTTTGCAGCTTTGCTCTTTCCCATTATATGGGGAGCATTTTCCTCTGTCGTTAGCATTATTTATAAACAGCACTTTTATGACTGCATGGTATTCCCTTTTGTGGATGTACCGTATTTCATTGACTATTTCCCCACTGGTGAGCTTTAGCATCTCCAGCATTAAGTGCAAGACAGTCATAAACATTCCCAGACATAGATCTCTGCGTCTCTGTATTTCCTCATCACAAATCTAAGAAGGGAAATTGCTGCATCGGAGAGCAGGAACATTTTTAAAGCTCTTGTTACGTGTTGTTCAATCATCGTCCTGAGCGTATACGTTCCTTCCCCACCAGCAGGGCTAGAGGGCGCTCATTTAACTTCATGCATTGAAACAGGCTTTTGAAAATCTTCGCTGATTAGAGAGTGATAAATAATATGCAATTTTTTCTTAAATTTGCCTTTACATTATTCTTTTTGTAAAAAGTTAGAAGCAGAGACGTTTGCTGACTCCATTTTTAAACAAAAGACATTAAAAGAATTACACATATGTATATGTGTTTGCATGTATGTATAGCTATATGGCCTAGAGAAATATGTGGAAACACCAGAGTTGCCAATGTTTGATATCAGGTAGAAGTAGGTTTGATTGTAAGTAATAGAAACTGGGAAAAAAAGTGACTCAGATGAGATAGAAACTCATTTCTCACGAATGTAAAAGGGTCCAGAGATAGACATTCCAGGATGGAAGCTGGAATCACCAGGGACAGAGGCTCCTTCTGGGTCACCATTCTACTGTCCCATGATATGGCCCTTGTCCTCATGGTTCAAGATGATTGCTAGAGCTCTAGTCATCTTGTCAACATGCAAGGCAACAGGAGGGAGGCAGGAAAGAGGGAGAGAAAGGCTTGCCTTTAAAGGAGAACTCTGAGAAGTCTCCCAGATGTGACAATTCCACTTAATCTCACTGACCAGATTCTAGAAACAACCACATGTAGCTGCAAGGGAAGCTGGGAGATATAGTCCTAGCTGGGAAGCAATGTACCAGCTAAAATCTGGGGTTTGTTAAACTAAGATGAAGAAGAAAAACGAATATTGAGATGTCTCTAAGAGTTCCTACAACAGTTACACTGAGGAATGAAGATGTGAGATTGGAAAGGAGGAACGGAGAGGTAAGCGGGTAGAAATGGTATATATTTGCATTATGCCATTAGTTGTAGTGAAAACATTTTAAAGAAGTAACTTTGGAAAGTTTAAAAACATTTTTAGCAAGCATGATAGGGGAAATTTCCCCATAGATTTTTACATAAAATCCAGGGAACAGCCGAATGAACGAACACCTTCACCAAATTCTTTCTTTGTCTTTCTACAGTTTGATTATGATGTGTCTTGGTGTGGAACTCTTAGTGTTTATACTACTTGGAGCTCACCAAGCTTTTAAAGATATTTGCAGTCATGTCTTTCATCAATTTCAAGGAAGTGTTGGGCCACTATTTTTTCAAATAGTTTTTCTGCCCCTTTCTCTCTCTCCTCTCCTTCTGGGACACGCATTATGGAATGTGTGTATTGGTCCACTTGATGGTGTCCCACAGGTCTCTTAGATGGTGTTCACTTTTCTTCAATCTTTTTTCTTTCTGTTCCTCAGATTTCGTAATTTCAGTCATCTTATCTTCAGGTTCTCTGACTCTTTCTTCTGTCTGCTCACATCTGTTTTGGGATCTCTCTAGTGGAGTTTCCATTTCAATTATTGTTCCTTTTAGCTCCAGAATTTCTTTTTGGCTCCATTTGTGTGTTCTATCTATTTTTTTGGTACAGGCATACCTTGGCGATACCGTGGTTTCCGTTCCAGACCACCACAATAAAGCAACTATCACAATCAAGTGAGTCACACAGATTTTTTGGTTTCTCAGTGTATATCAAAGTGATGTTTACACTATACTGTAGTCGATTAAGTGTACGATGGCATTATATCTCACGAAATGTACACACCTTAGTTAAAAAGTACTTTATTGCTAAAAAACGCTAACCATCACCTGAGCCTTCAGTGAGTCATAATCTTTTTGCTGGTGGGGGGTCTTGCCTCAATGTTGCTGGCTGCCCACTGATCAGGGCGGTGGGTGCTGAAGGTTGGGGTGCCTGTGGGAATTTCTTTAAAGAAGACAACACTTAAGTTTGCTGCAACCACTGACCCTTCCTTTTATGAACACGTTCTCTGTGGCAGCAGTGCTGTTTGATAGCATTTTATCCACAGTAGAACTTCCTTCAAAATTGGAGTCAGTCCTCTCAAACCCTGCCACTGCTTTACCAGCTAAGTTTATGTAATATTCTGAATCCTTCGTTGTCATTTCAGGAATCTTCACAGCATCTAGACCAGGACTAGATTCCATCTCAAGAAAGCACTTTCTTTGCTCATCCATAAGTAGCACCTCCTCATTCCTTAACGTTTTCTCATGAGGTTGCAGCAATTCAGTCCCATCTTCAGGCCCCACGTCCAATATTTTGAAAGGAATCTTTTTCTGAGCAGTAGGTCTCAACAGTGGGCCTAAAATATGCAGTAAACCATGTCGTAAACAGATGTGCTGTCATTCAGGCTTTGTTCCATTTACAGAACACAGGCAGCATAGACTTAGCATAATTCTTAAGAGCTGTAAGATTTGGGGCATGGTAAATGAGTACTGGCTTCAACTTAAAGCCACCAGCTGCATTAGCCCTTAACAAGAGAGTCAGCCTGTCCTTTGAAGCTTTGAAGCCGGGCACTGACTTCTCCTCTCTAGCTATGAAAGTCCTAGATGGTATCTTCTTCCAATAGCGGCTGTTGTCTACATTGAAAATCTGTTGTTCAGTGTAGCCACCTTCATTAATGATCTTAGCTGGAGCTTTGGATAACCTTCTGCAGCTTCTGCACCAGCACTTGCTGCTTCACCTCGCACTTTGATGTCATGAAGGTCGCTTCTTTCCTTAAACCTCGTGAACCGACCCCTGCTGGCTTCAAACTTTCTTCTGCAGCTTCCTCACCTCTCTCAGCCTTCATAGAATGAAGAGAGTTACAGCCTTGCTCTGATTAGGCTTTGGTTTAAGGGAATGTTGTGGCTGATTTGATCTTCTATCCAGACGACTCAGACTTTCTCCATATAAGCGATAAGGCTTTCTTATCACTTGTGTTTCCATTGGAGTAGCACTTTTAATTTCTTTCAAGAACTTTTCCTTTGCATTCACAACCTGGCTGTTTGGTGCAAGAGGTCTAGCTTTTGGCCTGTCTTGGCTTTCAACAAGCCTTCCTCACTAAGCGTCATTATTTCTAGGTTTTAATACAAAATGAAACAAGTGTGATTTTTCCTTCCACTGGGACACTTAGAGGCCATTGTAATGGCACTAATTGGCCTAATTTCAATGTTGCTGTATCTCAGGGAATAAGGAGGTCCAAGGAGAGGGAGAGAGATGAGGGAATGGTCGGTTGGAGGAGTAGTCAGAACACACACGACACTTATCAATTAAGTTGGCCCCAAACAATCATAGTAGTAACTTCAAAGATCACTGATCAGAGCTCACCATAACAAATATGGTAATCATGAAAAATTTGAAATATTGTGAGATTTACCAACTGTGACACAAAGTGAGCAAATGCTGTTGGGAAAATGGCACCAATAGACTTGCTCCACGCAGGGCTAGGGTTGCCGTAAACTTATAATTTGTGGGAAAAAAATACAATATCTGCAAGGCACAACAGAGTGAGGTATGCCTATAGATCTAATTTGTTTGTACTCTGTTTTCTTGACCTTCTCCACATTTCCTTTAGCTCTCTGAGCATCCTGAAGACAGTTGTATTAAAGTCTTTGTCTAGTAGATCTGCCATCTGGTCTCTCTCAGAGATAACTTCTGTTGGTATTTTCCCCTTTGAATGGATTGTACTTTCTTTCTTTGCCTTGTGGTTTCTTTGTTATTGAAAACTGGATGTTGGAATCTAATAATGTGGTAACTCTGGAAATCAGATTCTCTCCCTCCCTCGGGGTTTGCTGTTTTTTTTAGTTTTTTATTTAGATTTTACGGCTGCAGGCTCTCTGCCTGCCAGGGATCAGCCTGAGGTGTACACTGGAGTCCTCAGGTCTTTTCTGAGCCTGAGCTCTTTCCTGGGCATGCTTGGGGACTTTCTAAATTCCTCCATATGTGTGGTTGCTTTTGAATGTCCCAGTCCTTAAATGTTGGCTCCCAAAAGGAAAGGAAGGAAAATAAAGGTGGGGTGGCAGTGGAAACAGGTTCTGGCTGTAACTGAGCAGGACCCTGTGGGGACTTCCCGGGACAGACCCCTCCTCCATATGCTCTGCTTATCTCCTCTCTAAAGGACATAGGTAATAGTATCTGATGCACATTTTCTGAGTTGTTTTGCAGATGCTAATACCACCACCAAATGGGAGGAGTTAACTACTTGATCGTGAGCATGTTGCCCCAGAACTACTGGTGCCCAAGGATTAATAACGTTAATCCCTATGACACCCTGCCCTGTTACCTCACCATCAATCACGAGAATTGCGCACGAGCTGATCACATACCCTGGGATGCCCCTCCCTCACCTTGCCTGAAACCTGTCAGGGAGTTCGGGTATTTTGAGCACTAGCTGCCCGGACTCCTTGCTTGGTGCCCTGCAATAAACACCGCACTTTCCTTCACCACAACCTGGTGTTAGTGGGTTGACTTTGCTGCACCTGGGCGAGCGGACCCAAGTTTGGCTTGGTAACATGGCCCTTTAAATCCCTTAGAAGCTGCTTCAGCTGCTGGTGGCTGCAATAATAGCTGTGGGCCTGGGTGTCTGCATGCATGATCAGAAGCAACAATCAGAGCACAGACTCCCAATATTGGGGGGCAAGGTCCAATATTTAAGGACAAGGTCCTATGCCCACCCTGGCTCCGGCAAGCTGTGTGCCTGCTCTAGGAATACGTACAGAGCTGCCGGCCACGCGGCTGGGGGGCAGGAGTAGGAGATGGGTAGCTGCTTCCTTGGGAAGAGCTAAAACTGTGGATATTAACCTTGATTTATGGTGCAAGCCTTCCCCTGGAAGCTACAAGCCTTTGAATAGACTCCGGCGTTCCAAAACAATTACATCAGGCAGATTCTGACAGCGGATTGTTGTCTAAGTGAGAAGACAGACTCCTGTACTGTCCACTCCACCCTCTTCCCTGATGTCACTTCCTCCTTTATTCTTACACTTTATGGGTTTTATTTTATTTTATGTAAACATATTACAGATAAAAGACTATTTTTTACTTTAAAGTAAATTTGCATTTACTTTATGCTTATGGATATTTTTATATAATCAATAGTTACTTGGATTTTTTCCCCTCTTTTGTCTGTTTATAGCCTTTGCCTATTTTTTTTTTTCCTGTTAGGGAACATGAGTAAATTTTTTTTTAAATCTCTACAAGTAAACAATTTAAGCAAAGGCTGCTGGCAAATATAATAAAAACTGTTTACCCATTACAGGTTTCAGAGATAGGTGAATTCAAACAGCAGAATGGTACCTTTTATACCTTTTTAAGTACAAGGAAAATAGAATTGATACAACACAAAATTTGGTGAAGCTGTGTTGAAACTGGTCTATTTTAACTTTGCTGGTGGAACCCTTTTAGAAAGCAACTAAGCTCCACAAATATTTATATCCTTTGTCCAGAAGTTTTTCTTAGACTGACTTGAGAAAATAAAAAAAGAAATACCTGTGGGCACAAATATATTCATGACAGCACTGTTTATAATTATGAAATATGGAAACAACCCAAATGTCTGAACAACAGGAGTCTGGCTTTGCTGAACAAGGTACGGTCTCCTGAGTTGAAAGTTTTGCAGTCGTTTAAGGTGGGTATCATGTATCATTTGGGAAAAATTCTCCTGAGACATTGTCATGTGAAAGCCAGGCTGTAGACAGAGTGTCTGCAATGATACAGCTACAGCAGTGTCGCCTTGGCTTGGGGCCCAGGATGGAGGGAAACCAAACAGGGCTCGGGAGGGAGGGAGGGAGGGAGGGAGGCTGTGGTGAGCTCCCCTCTGCTCTGATTTCTATTGTTTCCATGATGTTACTTGGGCAATGAAAGAAAAAAAAAAAAAAGATGGGGCTGGTTTGGGGGTAGGAAACAGGCAGGAGTTACAAATTCACCTTATAACAACCAAATCTGATTAGGGAATTCAATTAGCTAGCTCTCCTTGTTGGTGGGGACACTGGCGTCTGGCTGCTCTCCTGAATTTGGTGGAGAGGAAGTAGCCAGCTCCCTGGATGGGCAAGGTTCTCAGCAAAGACCAAATGTGGTCTCGAGGACCCTGCAGGGCTCGGGGTGCGGGTGGGTGATGCCTGAGAGCAGCCTGATTTGTGCATGGTCCTCCGCTGCCTGTCACTGGGTCCTGGGCAGGACCCCCGAGCGAGGACACACAGTGTCAATGCAAATGCCACCGCCATAAGTGGGCTCCTGGTCATCCCTTGAAACTGGATGGCAGGGGGGGCATGTCTGTTTCTGTCATCACTTACGATGCGGGGGCAGCACTAACATCACAGCCTCACAACTCTTTCCAGTGACCCCTGATTTCTGCAGAAACGGGAAGCTAGCAGGTAGCACGTGCTGTCAAGGGCCTGCAGCGGGACTCACAGTGGTGCTTCCTGCAAACCTCCCCCCAAAGACCAAGAAACACTCACTGCTGTCTCAGCCACGGACCAGGGAGGTGCAGCCAGGGCTCAAGGTCACAGAGGTCATGACTTGTGGCTGCAGTCTCCTCAGAAGACCCTCAGAAATGGCCTGGCCGCTGGTCCAGCCTCCTCCGTCCCAGGAAAGGGGCAGCATCTGCCCAGGCCCCAGTACCAGAAGGGAGCAGGGAGAGACCCAGGGGTCCACTCAACCCACCACCCCCAACACTAGGACAAAGAATGCTGCTGATGCTGCAGCCGCCAGTGGCAGAGGAAGAGCCTCTCAGAAGCTGAAAGGCCCCCCGCCCTCCAGAGATGCCAAAGGCACTTGCCATAAATGAAACCATTAGCTTTTCATTTATTTACTCGGCCAACACTGGAGGGACTTTATTAAGATTCCTTCTTTCCTTTCTTTCCTTTCCTTTCCATTTTTTCCCCCTCTTCCTTTTCTCTTTCTAAAGAGATGCTTTTAAAAGGTTTTAAAAGTCTCAGGCACTTTTCCCATTTCTGGCTCAGGAGGGGTCTGTGATGTCCGGAGCAGCAGCTCCTGAATCCAAGTCCTTTCCAGCAAGCCACAGCCCCCGGGCCTGCAGCGGCCAGCGCATTCACCTCCTCTCCACCCTCCAGACAGGTCTCTCCTGCCCCAGGGCCTTTGCACCTGCACTGTCCTACACCTGAACAGCTTTCCCCCACCCGCTGGGCTTCAGATGAGACATCCCCTTTAGGGAAGCTTCCCCCACCCTCCGTCACTGTCTGCCTCGGCCTCTCATTTCCTTCTCAGTACAAATCACAGCTTGCAATTATTTGACACATTTGTCGTCTGCTTGACTTTCTGCCTGTTTCCTCCGAAAACCCAGCCAGGGCAGGAAACCGGGGTGTCTGACTCACAGCTGCAGCGTCTGCTCCTAGCTTACATTTCATGCTCGATAAGTATGTGGGGGAGAAGGGCTGCTTCAGTCTGCGCTTCTGAATTATGTACATGGGATGGAGACCGTCCTCTGGAGGGAGATGCGGCAGAAGGCTGGTCTCAGACTCGCCTGGACCTCGGTTTGAAACCTGCTTTGGTTTCTTACAAGCTGTGTGACCTCAGACGGGATATTCAGCCCCTCTGAACATCAATCACCTCCTTTGTAAAGTTGGAATAAAATATCGGTAGGGAGGGGGCTGTGGAGTTCACCCTGAGGCAGGGCAGGGGCAGGGTCTGGACAGCCTCCACGTCCCCCTTCTTTGTCGGCCAGGCAAGGGGAAGGAAGTAGCATTAATGGAACACCTACTACCTACCAGGCACAATGCTAGGCAGCTGGAATGCAGAGGTGAATAAAACAGAAACGGCCTCCCAGCCCTGGAAACTCTAGTTGAAAGCAGGATGGAAACAGGGGGTTCCCAGCACCCTGAGTGTCAGGAAGGAGAAGGGTGGAGTGTGAGCAGGAAACCGAGGCCTGGACCAGCCTGGAGGGTCAGTGGGAAGAGACATTTGTCTGAAACATCACATGTTCAGAAGTCTGGGGAAAAGAAAGACCAGGCAGAGGGAAGAACATTGCAGAGGCTCTAAGACAGAATGAAGCTGGGCACGTGTGAGGATGGAGTGCAGGGGGAAGGGCAGTAGCTGGAGGGGGAGGGGGCAGTAGCTTGCTCTTACCCATCCTGACCTGGCCACCAGCAAGCACAGGTGCAAAAGCCCTGCAGCCCCACGAGTCAGGGCAGGCTCAGCACCCGGCTCAGGGCCCGGCGGAACGGGGAACCCACTCGTACCTTGGGCAACGCGTACTTCGGCAGCTTCATCGGGACAAACTCATTGCGACGATAAGAGATGTAGTATTTGGTCTGGTTTGTTGAGGTTGCCTAACAGGAAGGGAAAAACAAGTTTTTTAGGGAACAAGTTTTTTGCAGTACACGGGCCTCTCACTGTGGTGGACTCTCCCGTTGCGGAGCACAGGCTCCGGACACGCAGGCCCAGCGGCCATGGCTCACAGGCCCAGCTGCTCCGTGGCATGTGGGATCTTCCCGGACCGGGGCACGAACCCGTGTCCCCTGCATCGGCAGGCAGACTCTCAACCACTGCGCCACCAGGGAAGCCCGGGACTAGGTTTCTTGTTGAGCCAAATCCTGGTGAAAATGCCCTTTTACTTTGCTTATACATGCTCTGCCTGAAATGGGCAGACTCCTATTCATCCTTCAGAGCCCCACACCAAATGTCCCACCTCTGGGAAGTCTTCCTCCACCTCCCTCAGTTAGAACTAACCTCCTTCCCCATGCTCTCTCAGCACCTGGCTTCCCTACGTCTGAGTTACAGACAAGGTGAAGAAAATTCTGTTCCCCAGAACTCCTCTTAGGGAGAGTACTTGGTGAGCCACTGAGTGGAGGAAGAGACAGGCCAAAGATAAGCTCAAGCCACAAAAGATGACCACCAGACCACGAGGCAAGAGAAACAAAACGAGAGGCAACACTCCTGAGATAGTCATGTGGCCAGCACTGTCCCAAACGGCTAATCGGTATCAAAACCAACAACTCCACGACCTGTGATCATTTCCATTTTAAAGATGAGAAAAGTGAGGCCCAGAGATGGAGTAACTTGTCTCTCATGGGATATAATAGAAGACCCAGGAAAAGAGCAGCATGTGCTTCTTTGGGGCAGCAGCAAGGAGGAGGGGGTGAGAAGGGAAGACGAGGAACAAGGGGGCAAACGGGTGACGGGAGAGGGAGTGGGCCAGGAGCTGGACAGGGCACAGTGGCCCCTGACCTCTGGCCCCGGCCGGGCATGCACTGCGGGCTGCGCCTTCCCCCGTCGGACACAAACAGTGTCACCAGCGGCAGACCAGGCCTCGGTGACAAAGCTGAGAGCCAGCCGTTATCACATCTGGACACAGACCAGCCAGCGATGACCGCACGCCGTCCAGGCTGAGTGCACGGGGGCGGCTCCTTCACCATCACGGCTCAGCCTCCTGAGCCCCCTCCTTCTAGACCAGGTCACTGAGCAGCCCAGTTACAGCGTGGACCCGCTTCCCGACAGCACCCGATCCGGCATCTTCCATCCTCCCCGAGCCCCCTCGCATGGCCCGCCCTCGGCCAGGCCTTCCCAGCACCTCTAACTGAGCCCCGCACCCCATCCTGGGGCCCTGTGGTGCATGGTGTCTACCGCTGCACAAGGACCAGCCCAACCTGTCCAGCCACAGCGGTGCCCCCGGGGTCTCAGGCTTGGGGCGCTGGCAGACCAGACAATCACAACATTTAGAAAACACTCAACGTGAGATACGGTTGTCAAAGAAGCCAATGCTGTCATTGTTCCAACGCTTGGTAGATATTTGCAGAAACACAATGGGAGGTGCTGGGAAGACAGCGGTGCTGAGGACAGACCCGGAGCCCCCACCCGCACCAGACTGCAGGGTCTACGGTAAACAGTAAAGGATGACAGTGTGGCCTGGCTGTGACGGAGGAATGCACAGAGCTGGGGGCGCTCCGAAGAGGCAACCTGTGGGCCCGAAGTAGGGTGGAAGTCAGGGAAGGCTTCCTGGAGGAGGTGGTGCACGACAGTGTTGGGGGAGGAGGTGGAGAAGGGGGCACAAGTGGTCCACGCCCAGGGAACAGTGGGTGCAAACACACAGAAGGGATGGGAAGCCGTGGGGCTGGGCATCAGCAGAGGGTGAAGGAGAATGGGGGCAGGGCTGGGAATCAGGGCCGGTGGTGGCAGAAGCCTCTTGCCTGGCCTGTTCTAATGGGGGCCGTGACACACCCTGCCAGTTCCAGCCCCCAAATCCTCAGGAGGCCCTGGTACACTCTGCGTGTGGAGAAGGGCACCTGGGGTGATGAAATGTCCCTGAGACGGGGGAGCCTTCAGGGGAGAGAACACCAGCGGCTGCCCCTAAGGGGCCATCTTCATAGGAGCCTTTGGATTTGTCTCATGGGGTCCTAGAGGGCAGAGCAGGGGTCACTGGATGAGAGTAGAGGAAACACTTCGTCTCAGTACTGGAATGACATTTCCAAAGATTTGAGCTATCCAGGAGAGGGGTAGGCTGTTTTAGAAGGAGTGAGCTCCTCGTTGGTGGAAGTAATCAAGAAGTGGTATGACCAGCTGCTTCCCAGAGTGTCTGAACCGTCAGACCACATGGTGGTCCCAACTGTGATCTGAGTGCCTGTGTGTACAGGCAGCAGGGCTTGGTCCCTGGGCTGTGGATGGCTGATGCCTGGTGGCCAAGAGAAATGAGCAGAGACAACACCTTTGAATATCATTTCAAAGTCGCCGGAACCAGATGGAACAAAACGGGTTTGGGCTTGGGGGCCCTGGGCTGTGGGAAGTTCCTGGTGGGCAGAAGGGAGGAGCAGGTGGCATCCCTGTGTTTTGGCCTTATGGGGTTTGGGGGGTGCCTTCCACCACCATCACAGGGGCAGCGGAAACCGAATTAAGTAGCACTTGAAAGTAACATAGCCATTTTATTACTTCCTGTTTGAGTGATTCCATTTTCCCCCAAGTGGCTTATACTCCACATCACCTATTGCCGATTTCCAAGAGCCCCAGCAGGAAGCTCACCTTAACGAAGATGTAATTGTCCTGCACGGTCAGAGAACTGTGGTCAATGGGGCCCGCGAACGGCACTGTCAGCGTCTTCTCGGAGCAATTGTGGACCTGGCAGGTGACGTACCGAAAACCTGCAGGAGATAAGAGCCAGCCACGCGCTGCATGAAATCTCAAAGACTCAGACTCCAGCTGAAGGAGTCAGACACAGCCTCAGACATGATTCAGTGCTGAACCTTTCTGGCTCGGTCCGCGTTCCGATACCACTGCCGCCGGTTTTGTTTGTGGGTCTGAATGTTCGACGGTGTGCCCTGTGATTGCACCTGCTGCCGAGCGGGGGCAGCTCTGTGCCAGGCGCTCTACTGCGAGGAGTTCTTCTAATACTCAGGACCATGCAACGATGGTCCCGTCTTCCAGGTTAGGAGACTCGTCTCCCTCAGGGCCACCCGGACTGCCTCCAGCTCTTCCTGGAGGAAGTTTCCCTGGAGCACAGCAGTGCCTGCTGGTCTACGCGTCACCCACGGCGCCTTCACCATACAACGGCAGTCACTGGCAGCAGAGACCACACGGCCAGCCAGGCTAAACCGTTTACTAGCTGGCCTTGACGGGAAACGTTTGCTGACCCCAGGCTAAAGCCGTGCGGGGGAGCACTGCCGTGTGAGCGCAGGACTTGGTCAACATTCTGTCCCACACGCCCTCTGCCCCGGGCTTAGGGGTAGGCTGTACCTCCGTGGCCACCTGTATCCTCTGTCTGGGAGAGGGACCTCGGAGCAATCCGGAGAGATGGTGGGCAGGAGACCCCCCCCACACACATCTCCCACCCACCAGCCTTCCCTGGGCAAGCTGGGTGCATGTGGTCACCCAGGGAAGGGACAGTGCAGGGCCGTGGCACCCATCACGACTCGGGACCCCTCCCACCCTCCTGGAGTCTCTCCAACTTAAACGGGTGGGTGTGGGTAGGACTCAGGGGTTCTCTCCCCCCTAACTTTAGACAAGCACTTTCATCCCTTTAGAAATATCTACGATCAAGCAAGTTGAACCCCTGTTTTGCCAGGCAGCCGCTGCTCTTACGTCAAGCCCTCTGTTTCCTGGGTTGGGGGCCCCGGTGGACTTGTGCAGAGGCCTGGAGCCTGTGCCCTGGGGGAGCTCGTCTCTACCGCTTTTGGGCAGGAGTGGCATTTAACCACGGGGACCAAATGGAGCCCAGCCAGGGCGCTCAGAGACGTCAGCGCTTTCGGGGCACGTCCTGCCCACAGCCTTGGGTGGCCGGGCAGCGTGGAGAGTGTCAGGGGGCGGGGCTGGGGGTCGGAGGACCTGCCCTAACTCACCGGCAGGGTCCCCTGGGTCTCAGCTCCTCCACAGTAACGTGGGTATTAATGCCCACGTCGAAAGAGCAGGTGAGCGTCTAGGGGACCGTAGTCAGCCACGGCTGTACCACGGCCCCTCCTGCACCCCTTCCATCTCCCCTCTGAATGGCCTGGTCAGTCCCTGTGGTCAACACTGAATTTCCTGTCGTGGGCTGGCCTGGCTGGGCACGCCGTGCAGTTGAGCCCAGGCCAGACTCCAAGTGGACCATCTGCTCACTCACCCGTTCATTCATTCATTTACTCACTTGCCCACTCATTCATGCATGCATGCATGCATTCATTCATTTGTTCACTCATCCCTCCCTGTTCCAGCTCTACTGCCAGCGAGACAAACAAAGACCCCCTTTCACGGGGCTGAAGGTTTGTGCAGTGGGAGAAATGCCGATTCCCAGAGCTTGCCAATTTCTCTGGTGTAAACCACCGCCCCACCCCGGTGGGGGGGGCATTCTCAAGCTGCCGAGATGAAGTTTCTGACCACGGGCCTGAGAAGGGAGGGGGACGCTTGGCTCTCATGAACCGGCACCAGCTGCAGCTCTGGGGAGAGGCAGACGGACCGACAGTGACAACGTGGTGTGACAGGCAGTGAGCGTCCTCGTGTCCGCGGCACGGATTGTGGCCGCAGGGTCCTGCCACGTTAGCGCAGGGGCCCAGCATCTGCTCAGGGCGACTGGCACCTGGCCACGTGCTTATTCATTTGGTGGCTCTACTGGGGACACAGAGGTGAATCGATCAGGCCCCGCCCTGTCCCCAAGGAGCTCCAGGCCCGGGGGAGTGTGCGGAGCTGTGACAGGGCAGTCCGGGAGCTGTGGAGCCCAGAGGAGGTGGTGGGAAGCCCAAGAAAGACGTTCAAGGTGGCCAGATGGGGAGCAGCCTTCCCGCAGGGGCGAGGACAGGTGTAAGGTGACCTTGGGGAATGGCCCGTAGCTCAGGCTGGCCGGAGGGCAGGTGGGGCCGCTGAGTGGGGCGGGTCCTAAAGGCCCGGATGCTGTACCACCTAGCTTGGCTGGACTGGGTTCTAACAGGGCTCCCGGGCTGGGGTGGCTGGAGGTAGGGGAGACGGGGGAGGGACGCTGCTCCGCCCTGGGGGCCCTTCACGTGCACGTCACAGCTGCTAGGCTCAGGGTCCCTCCTCCCCTGGGGAAGGTGGGCTGCGCGGAATCATCGCTGGGTGAAAACGACGCCCCTTGTTGAGGATGGAGGCCTGGCGTTCCTCCTCGCTGGAGGTGGGATCACGAGACATCACCCGCCTCTGCTGAGTTGAGCCCTGCTGGGGATCAGGTCGCCGTGAGCGTGGCCTGGACGCTTTGGGATTTGTGTGTGGAGGATGGTGGGGCTGTGGTCCGTACCAGCCCGTGACCCTGTGATTCGGGGCAAAGCCTGGAGCCTCCGTGAGCTTTCTGCTCCTGGTCAGTGTCGCTGAAGCGACAGTGACGTCCCCGCAGGACGGGGGCTGGCCCAGGGGCTGGTCCGGGGAAGGGTCGAGGGCTTTGGACGTGGTAAAGGGACCCACCACACGCTGACACACGACGTCCCCAGGCTGAGCACCACGTATGGGGCCCATTTCACAGACAAGGAGGCCGAGGTGCAGGGTCACTTCCAGGCTCATGTGGCTGGCACGTGGCGGGCAGGGAGCCGACGCCAGCGCCTCTGTCGCCAGCCAGGACCCCGGTGCCCGGCACCACTGAACCTACGCTCCACATGGTATGGCCCAGCCAGGGGGCAGCTGTTTGCACTTGTCAGCTCCCACTGTCGGTTAAGTGTGACCCTGCCCGGGTCTCCACTCCGAGAGAAACCCCCAGGACGTCCCACCAGGCAAGGGGCAGGGCTGCGTCTTGTTCTTGACCCTGCTGGGGACCCTGCTGCATCCCCAGCAGGGTCAGCCCTGGGCCTGGTCCACAGGGGACTCAGTCAGTGTTTGTTGAATGACGGCACAATCTACAGGTCCTCTCGGCTCTGATGTTCTAGAACATTCCATGGTTCTGACGTCAGTGCCACTCCTCCAGGAGCACAGAGGACCTTTCTCACAGCATGCACGGCCCCTGGGCTCATCGGCCACGAAGCTCCTTGCCCCACTGGAGCGGGGGGAGCCATCGGAGGCCCTGCCCCACCTCAGCACTCAGCAAGCTTGGTGGGGGGCAGGGTGGGTGCTGAGAGATGGGGAAACACTCAATGCTCAGGGGCCAGAGCAAGTTGTCCTCTCAATAGACTTTGCCAGTGGAGTGGAGCTCCTTGACTTCAGTTTATCCCCGCTTGGAAAACAAGCACATTTAAAATTATGCCACATCGTAACACAGCAAGGTCAGCCGTGCAGGGCCAGCCACGAAGGACGAGGGCAGCCGAGCCGGCCACGGGGCGAGCAGACGTGGGGGCGCCTGGCTCCTGTACCCTCCCGGCTTACCTCCTCCGAGCTCCTGGGCCTCCACGTGGACCAGGTCTGGGTCAGCGTCCACTCCAGAGACAGCCCTGGAAAAGAACGGCTGAGGCTGGCGTCGGGAACGGAGCCCCCAAGCCCTTCTCGCGGGGCCTGTGTGGTTCCCGAGCCCCAGGCAGCCATGTGGCCTCCAGGATCTGGGGCTCAGAGGACACAGTCCTCCCCGAGAGCCCACCTGCTCCTGGGAGGCCGATGGAGCCCCGGCCTCTGCCTTGCAGGGCCCAGGGTTTGCTGGGCATTCTTCCATTTAGAGTAGTTTAGAGAAGATTTTCACATCCGTGCGCGTAGGTGTGTGTATGTGTGTGCGCGTGTGCATGTGTGTTAGTGATCAGAACAACTCCCCTGAGGGCGCAAACCCGGATTCACACCAGGGTCCTTCTCCCTTGTCCCTGCTCCCCTTCGTGCCCCCTTCACAGTACATCCTTGGGAAGGCTCTGCTCTCAGCCGCGGGCCCCTCCCTTGCCCAAAATGCTCCAGGGGTTCGGGCAGTGCATGGAGCACAGGGGGACCGTGGCTGCCCACGACGGAGCATTCAACAAGGCCCGAGAAGAACGGGACGAAGACACATCCTGGGGGGCAGGGACTGGGCTGCATCCTCCAGGGGAACTGGGGACGGCGCTGACCCCCGCCAGCCCAGCACAGGGCCTGGCACCCAGGAGGTGAAGCGCAGGTTTCTCAACGGATGATGTGATGTGGTCCAGGGTTTCCCAGATTTTCCGGTTCCAGGTATCAACTGGACTGTCATCTCCTGCCATGTTCTGTATGTCAGCTCCCTCTAGAACCTTCTAGCTACGTCAGCCATCTCCGGAGCAAGGAAACCCGGGGCGTCATGGGTGTGGGAGCTGATTACACTTGTTATAACGTACATTCCAGCCGGTCTGACCATGAAACTCCATCCGCCAAGCCGCCCCTCTCATGGACAGTAACCTGAGGCCGCACATTGACTTTGCCAAAGACAAACTGGGAGTCTGATGCAGAGGTCACTTCCCACGGCCACTCAGCACCCAGGACAGGCCAATGAGATGTCCCTGCCACTGACTGCTCAGTCCCCACCACTGACAGCCCCCGGAGCTGGCCTCTCTCAGCTCTCAACCCGATTCCTAACGGGCTTGGCACCAGGGCGCCTGTTTGCTTCACCTCCTCCAGGGGCCAGGTGGTCCCAGGTGGACAGGGGAAACCCACAATGCCCCCCCGTGGCGGGATGTGCAGTCTGTGATGTTTCAAACGTGGGTGTCAGCGTCAATCACTCTGGCTTTCCATAGAGTCTCTTCATCGCAAGGTGAAGTGTTGATTTAGGTTTTGTGAATAAACCATTTGTAAGCTCCTTGGAAGGAGGTCTCCTGCCTGACATTTTCCTCTCTTTTCTGAATAAAGAGAGACATTGTTCCCTTTACCAGGAGCACTGACCGGTCCTCAGCTGGGCAGATGGAATTTTAGTTTGACCAGCCATCATCTGTAAATGGGGTCATGACACTCGGCCTGTCACTCATCCACTCACTCACTCTCTCATTCCCTCTGTCTCTCACTCCCCATCGGAGCCTCTCCCCTGCCACTTCCCAGCACGCCCACACCAGGCCCTGCACCAGGCAGGGAACACAGTGGGCCTGAGGTCCCTGCCCCAGAAACCCTTGGTCACGGGTTTTGAAGACCACGTGAAACTCTGTATTTATACCCTCAGATGAAGCCTGGCTCCCCGGGGGAAATGACAAGCATTGAGCCCTGGGCCTTCTTGTTTGTCAAGGTCCCCGAAGATAGTATTTGGGGAAGGCCCTTGGTCTATTGTTTAGAAACAGCAGTCACACGAGAAGACCTGTGGCCACGCAGGCTCGACAAAGCACCGGGAGTGGATTGCTACTCCTTTAGATGCTAAGGGAAGCTCTGATGCAAACAGTTCTGGTCAACACTCTAAGACACCGCCACCAGGGCTGTTGTGGGGTGAACTCTGTCTCCCCCTCACCTCCCTTCAGGACAGAAGTACCGCCACTTGCCTCACACCTGGGCAGGCACTGGAGCTCATGGAAGTGGAAGGCTGAGGCTTTATGGGTGAGGTTGGGTTCGAGGCGGGAGGAAGAATTGGAAACGCCTGGGGAAGTGCAGGCGGCCAGACTGCCCGGCAGAGGGGCCAAGGGCAAGGTCACTGGCTACGGACAGAGGCAGCCATGGCCCATGACCTAGGACAAGTGCCCTGGCCCCTCTGGGCCGCCGCTCCCCCTCTGTAACGTAAGGGGAGGGCAGTTGGGTGCCGCTGTGTGGATCTCATAAGAGGATGCACGGGGACCCGAGGTCTGGTGCCCGGTGCAGTCAGTGTTCACAACGTCATGCTGCTGGGCGGTCCTTATAATTTTGTCCCAGTGCCGTTGAGAGACTAGCAGGGAGGCGACGCGTCAGGGCATTCGTGGGCCCAGAACATAGTAGGTCCCCAACCCCCGGCCACGGCCCCACGAGGCCAGTCTAAGGAGCTCACTTGTTTAAGCTTCTCAAAACATTAAGGGTCTGAGTCTCACACAACACGGGGCTTCGGCGATTCCTGCTGTCAGTTCAAGAACAGAGCGCGCCTTGGAAGTGCTGTCAAAACAGCATTATTCACTGTTTACAAGAGGCGCCGTCCCTGTGCTGTCACCACGTTCCCAGGGAGACTCCCGGGCCCCGAGCAGACAAGTGTCTGGCGTGATTATCCCTCTCGCATGACGACTTGCAGCAATTTGAGAAACCTGAGGGAAGACATAATTTGATTTGCCCGTGATGACAACGTGTCTGAACGAGCACCAACTCAGGTTTCAGTGTCTGCGGGCTGTTTCTCTCTGTGGCCCCAGGGGTCTCCCTGGGACTGGACACACTGGCACAACCGCTCCCCGCCGGTCCCCCGAATCCTGATCTGCCAACTTCTCAGGCCGCCCTGCTCAGAAACCCCACCTCCCGGCCCCCCTCCCCACCTCCTTGAGCCCCTGCGGGCTAACAGTTGACAAGAATGACAGGGCCTGGGATTGATGCCGCGCTCCAGTTTCCGAGGAAGGACCCGGGACCTCTCGAGGGCGGCCGCGTGGAGGGAGCCCTCACCGCCCCCCACCCTGCGGCGGAAGGCACACCCCCGGGCCGTTGTTCCAGAGGCGAGACTGAAGCTTCCCTTCAGCCTGTGGCCCTGAGTCTGCAAACTAGTTCCTGGCCCTGATTAGCATGAAGACGCAGACGGAACAGGTCGGGACGGGAAGCTCTTCCCACGGTGTTTGTCCTGGGGACGCAGGGCTGCGCCTGGCTGGGAGGCCTGGCCGTACGTGTGCAGCCCAAATGAGATAAGAAAGGAGAGGACGTGAGTGTGTGTCATTTTCACACTCAGGAAAACGCAATTTGGTGGAAAGAGTACGTGTGTCACTGCGTGCATCTGCAGAGGTAGTTTAGGCGGGGGGTGGGTGGCAGCCGGGTCAGGGGCGCCAGCGCGGGCTCTGAGCCCCGCCTTTGGCTTCTGCTCCCTCTGCAGAAGCCCTGGACCTCGTCCATGTCTCATCCTCGCGGGCCTCACTCGCTTATCCAGGCGTTTCCTGAGCACCGGAGCCTCTCGCTGGGGCAGTGAAACTAGAGCTCCACGCAAATCGATGGTTGAGTGGCTCCCAAGAGATGACACCAACACGGAGGGGGCCCGGGCGCCGGCTGGGCCAGGAGTGAGGGTCCAAGACCGGCAGAGGCCGAGCAAGCCACGGGGCAGGGAAGGCTGCACCGCCGGGCCGTCAGCGGGGGGCTGAGTCGGGACCAGGACAGGAGAGGCAGGGGCGGGGGGGGGGGGGTTCCGTGGTGAGGGGGACGGTAGGCCTGCTGTGTGTCGGGCACTGGGCCAGCTCTATGTGCATTAGTGCCTCTCCCTACTATGGGGGAATTGGAGGCCCAGAGAGGGAGATTCACGTGTGCGAAACTGCACAGCTGGTTCGTGGGTGCGCGCGTGGCCTGAGCGACACCAAGCCCCAGCTCTCAACCCTTTCCTACACTGCCCCAGCAGAGGAGAGAGGACGCCCCGGAGGCCCCCCTGGGATGAGGAGGGCAGGGCTGGGGCGGAGAAGAGAAGGTGGGGGACCTGAGCTGGGGGCCGAGGGGGCTGACTTGGCCTCGCCGGGGCTCCCCGGGTCCTGGCAGGGGCATGCTCACCAGAACACATGGTCTTTGGTCACTCGCTCCTGCAGAAGAGTCCACTTCTTCCCCAGGTCAGACGATACGTAGAGCTTTAGGGCAGAAGGAGGAGAGAGAAAAGTTCGGTCGTGACATGAGGAGTGAGCCTCTCCTGAGAGCTGCATCACCCCTGGGTGATGACTGCCCCGGCGGAGGCTGGCCGGTCCTGTCCCACCTGGCGAGGACCTGTTGGGGGCAGGCCCTGTGCTCCAGGTGGGTACAGACCAGCCTCCGAGAGGCGGAAGGTCAGGCACGGGGGCTCCATAAAGGGCCAGTCTCGACCCCAGGCTGGCTGGTAGGAGCCCAGAGACAGGGGCAGAGGTCCCTGGAGGAGGTGTGTCTGAGTGCAGGCACCCAGGAGGGACCTGAATGTCCTTTATGCATGTGGGGCAGAGGGAGGGCGCTCTGGAGGAGGGAGCAGGAAAGGTGAGACGGTCAGTTCAGGACACAGCAGAGATGTCTGAAGCCTGGTTGGGGCCTTGACCACTACGGTAGCCCAGGGCCTGTGCTTGGGGTTTAATGCTCTGCGGTCGCTAACTTGAAGGACCTAATTTTTTTTTTTTTTTTTTTTTTTTTTTTGCGGTACACGGGCCTCTCACTGTTGTGGCCTCTCCCGTTGCGGAGCACAGGCTCTGGACGCGCAGGCTCAGCGGCCATGGCTCACGGGCCCAGCCGCTCCGCGGCATGTGGGATCTTCCTGGACCGGGGCACGAACCCGCGTCCCCTGCATCGGCAGGCAGACTCTCAACCACCGCGCCACCAGGGAAGCCCGAAAGACCTAATAATTTTATCTCTGAACTCGAGATCTGTGAGCAGAGCCGGATGGAGCAATGAGCTGGTGTGGGGCTCGGAGCCCGGCTTCCCGTAGCTCTGCCAGCGCCTCCAGGGCCGCTGCCGCCTTCCACCCGGGGTGGGGGGCGCCTGGGCCTGGGGAGGGTCAAGCTTGGGTGGCCGTGCGCTGAGTCCTGAGGCCCTGGGAGCCTGGGAGGTCTGCGTCCACCCTGCCTGTGTCCCTGTGCACAGGGAGTATGATATTAGTAGCTCATAAAGACACCGTGACAGCTGGAAAGAGACCATGGAAGAAAGGGTTTGTCCCAGTTGTTAAACGTCTCTCATTTTGCACTGGACCCTGTAAAGTACACAGCCAGCCCTGTCTGAGACCTCCAGGCTGCTGGACAAGATGAGGCTCTCAGGAGGGCTGAGGCCAGCTGCCGTGGGGCAGAGGCAGGGAGGCCCCAGGGAGGCCAGGCCTCGGTCCGGCCCTGGGCTGCAGGCTCATGGAGAGGAGGAAAGGGCTCCGGAAGGGACCTGTTTAGAGAGCTGAACAGGTCCTGGAGGACGGAAGGGGGAGGCGGCGTCTAGGGCTCTGACCTGGGGACCTCGGGTGGGGACAGAGCCTTGAACGAGCAGACTGGGCTTGGGAAACGCCTGCAGGGGCCACAGGGCAAGACCTGAAGGGGAGGAAGGGGACAGCTCTCTGGGGATCACAGGACAGGGCAGGGGGAGGAGTACCCACACTGGAGCACCCGCTCCATCCTGCACCAACCTCCACTGGGACTCAATAGCTCCATTTCTTTTCTTTTCTTTTTTTTCTATAAATTTATAAATTTTATTTTATTTATTTTTGGCTGTGTTGGGTCTTTGTTGTTGCACGCGGGTTTTCTCTAGTTGCCGCGAGCAGGGGCTACTCTTTGTTGAGGTGCGCGGGCTTCTCACTGCGGTGGCTTCTCTTGTTGCAGAGCACGGGCTCCAGGCACGTGGGCTCAGTAGTTGTGGCACGCGGGCTCAGTAGTTGTGGCGCACGGGCTTAGTTGCTCCGCGGCATGTGGGATCTTCCCGGACCAGGGCTCGATCCTGTGTCTCCTGCATTGGCAGGTCGATTCTTAACCACTGCGCCGCCAGGGAAGCCCCTCAATAGCTGCATTTCTCAAACCAAGGCCCTGGGAGCCAGTGTGATGCGCAAGAGGTGTCCGTGATAGGTGTGAGCTTCCCCATCACAGCCCTGGTGCTTCCCCAGATGCGTCTCCACGCCCTGGAGGCCAAGAGAAGCCAAGTACAGCACAGGCTCCCCGGCCCAGAGCTCCGGGGCTGAGCCACACCCGGCCCTGCGTCTGCAAAGCTCGTGGTCCAGGAGGAGAAACGACAGACCCGAAGGCAAAGGATTGTCCCTGAGCACAGACACTTGCCAGACGCTGGGGGAGCAGGAGGGAGGATGGTGTCCAGGGCCCTGGGACAGCTCACACAGAAACACGTGTGCGAGCACCCCTACAATGCATACGTGTACTCACAGATATGCACACACGGAGACAGACACACAGAAGCCCACATGTGCACAGATACACGTATACACACAAGCTCACACACTCAAGCATATATACACAGGGAGACGCACAAGCGCATGTGCCACCCAGACACAGACATGCACGTGCTTACACACATGCACACAAACACAGACACAACTACGCGTGCACGCACCCACAGACACACACGCACACACACGAGCAAACACGTACTTTCACTTGCCCCCTGAACCCCCCCGTCCTCACTGGAGCCTGGTGGTAGGCAGGGAGCCGGCGCCTGTTGGGTCCTGGCCCCATGGGGCTGGAGCACACATACACACACGTACACACACACGCGCGCGCAGGTGGGATCCTGGCCCCCACATACCCCTCCCCTCCGCTCCAGCCCGGGGGTGGCGGGGATGTCTGCAGCCTCTGTTCTGGGGGTAAACCGTCATCCTGTTCTGCGCCTGTTGCCCTTCCGATGCCTTTGTGACCAACTCCCCGGGTTAGGGTCCCTCCATGAGCCATCTGCAGGCTCCTTGTTCCTCCCTGGACACCGCCTGTTGCCTGGTGTCAGTGCCTCATCGGGGTCGTGGGGATGTCTGCAGGCAGAGGAGGGCAGAGGCCCTTCCAGGGGGAGGGAGTTCCCGAGCACAGGCCTGGGAGCAGGAGGTAGGGGGGTGGGAGGTGCTCAGCAAACAGCAGGTGCTCAGCAAACAGCAAGTCGGCCTCCAGGTGCTGGGCCTCAGTCTGTGCAAAAGTGAGGCGCACAGCCAGGTGCTGAGGACGGGGCAGAGCTGTGACTTCACCTCTCAGGCGTGGGGAGTCAGGGAAGAGTTAAGCAGGTGGTGGCAGCTCTGCTCACGTGGTGGCCCTCTGTCTGCTCTATTTGGGAGGCTAATGGGATGGGGAGTGGTCCTTCTCCTGCTGGAGGAGGCCTGGCCTCCTCCTCCCTCTCCAGAATGGCTGGGCAGTCCCCAACGGCAACACGGAAACCCAGGCCCCTGTCTCCCAAGCTTGGGGCCGGCACACCTGGGCTCAGATCCCTGCCCTCCCTTCCTGGAGTCACCCAGGTGAACCTCGGCTTTTCTCAGCTGTAACATGGGTGACATCCTCCTTCAGGAGGGTTCAAGTGGGTCCCACGTGTCAGGACTTCAGGCAGGCAAGGCATGCGCTGAACTGGGGCTCTGACGCCCCCGGACTGAGCGTCGTGCCCACCGTCCTCCTAGACAGAGCTGCCCGGGGCGAGACGGAGACTGCAGATGTGAGTGTAACACTCCCTCTTGGCCCCGCAATGCTGTTCAGTCCCGCTCCTGCCCACATTGTCGCTCTGGGGTGTCCGAATCGCCTTTCCCCCTTGCCAACAGCAGCCCAGAAAACTACAGATTCCCCAGCTGCCTAGGAGAGAAATTTCAGGAAAACATTCTCTCCCTCGTCCCCGCGGCTGCGGGATTGCAGACCGGTCCCTGCGTGAGTGATTCCTCCTTGAACAGGTCATCTCCTAACCTCGGGGTCTTGTGAGAAGACTCCCCACTTCAGGATGGCTGTCCCCACCCATAAAAATCACCGAGAGCCTCTAGAAAGAGAGTCACTCTGAATAGTTGTCTGACTGACACTTTGTGACCTGGTGACAATTGCATAACAGTTGTGTCCCTTTTTCTTAAACTTGGGAGTTTTCTTTGTTAAGCTCCTCTCCTCTGCTTTCATCTGCAGGGAGAAAACACTCAGGCTGCGAGATTTTCTTACTCAAAGAGGCTGAGAGTCTGCATCTCAGTCTGTCTTCCACCCGGTGCCAGCCGCTGCCCCCAGCTACCCCTCCAGGGCTCCCCAAACCCTGGCCACTTAGAGCCAGTGTCCCCTCCCCAAATCCCTCAAGCCCCAGGCTCCTGCTGTACTCAACTCCTGCTGTTTTCTCACATGTGCACAGACTGAGGCCCAGCACCTGGAGGCCGACTTGCTGTTTGCTGAGCACCTGCTGTTTGCTGACCCACCTTTTTTCTCTCTCTTGCCTCTAGGCCTTCGCACATGTGGTTCCCTCTGCCTGGAACACCCCTCTTCCCCTCTCCCACCCCCCGGCCGACTCCTTCCTCTCAGGACAGTCTCACTTTACTCATCTGCAAATCGGGAGAGCACAGCTCATATCCTCAGGCGATAAGTGAATAAAAAGGAGTCTGAGGCCATCAGTCTCAGGATTATGTAACCTCCGGATTAACGGATAGCGTTATCGTTGCCATCACCACCGACACACTTGCCTTTATGACCTCTGCCCCAGAACTTCATGAAGCCTTTCCAATTTGCTCTCATGGGAGGTGATCACATAACACACAACCAACTGCTGCAGAAATAGAACATTTCCGCTGAATAAAGGACAAACACCGGCAAATAAACACATCAGGGACATCCTAGTTACTGCAGCTAAAACCCGCACAGCAATGTCCTGGGGAAGGGTCGACTTCCTCTAGACCACTCCTCTAAGAAAAACAAAATGATCAGAAGATATTCTGATCTGACGTAAAGGTAAAACGATCAGAAGTGAGAACAAGGGAGAAATAAAGGGAAAGGAGGAGGGTGAAGTCAGAGGGAAGGTGCATTCCATCACAGACATGTGTGCCATTAGGCCTCACACAATTATTAGAAGCATTGCAATTCCACCCGGCTTTCAGTGGTAGGTTGGGTATGATGGTTGGAACTCAGCATCCTTCCTTCCCTTGCTGTAGGGCACCTGGGCATACTGCAAAGGCTGAAAAGCTGAGATCCAACATTGCTCAGACTCCCTTGCAGCTAGAATTCTGGGTCAGATAGATGCGCGCATGCGAGGTTTGGAAGGGGCCATGGAGGCAGTTCCCTGCTGCCTTGGGCCATTTATTTTATTTTATTATATTGAAGTACAGTTGACGTACAATGTTGTGTTAGTTTCAGGTGTACAGCACAGTGATTCAGTTTTATATATATGCATATGTATATATGTATATATATATTCTTTTTCAGACTCTTTTCCCTTATAAAGGAATAGATTACAAAATATTATTACAAAATATCGAGTAGAGTTCCCTGTGCCATACAGTAGGGCCTTATTGTTTATCTATTTTATATACAGTAGTGTGTATATGTTAAGCCCAGCCTCCTAACATATCCATAGGTTTGTTTTCTATGTCTGTGGCTCTGTTTCTGTTTTGTAAATAAGTTTATTTGTATCTATTTTTTTTTTTAGATTCCACACATAAGTGATGCCACATGGTATATGTCTTTCTCTGTCTGACTTACTTCACTTAGTATGATAATCTCCAGGTCCATGCATGTTGCTGCAAATGGCATTCTTTTTTTTTTTTTAAACCCCACATTTGTTTATTTATATATTTTTGGCTGTGTTGGGTCTTCGTTTCCGTGCAAGGGCTTTCTCTAGTTGTGGCAAGCGGGGGCCACTCTTCATCGCGGTGCGCGGGCCTCTCACTATCGCGGCCTCTCTTGTTGCGGAGCACAGGCTCCAGACGCGCAGGCTCAGTAGTTGTGGCTCACGGGCCTAGTTGCTCCACGGCATGTGGGATCTACCCAGACCAGGGCTTGAACCCATGTCCCCTGCATTAGCAGGCAGATTCTCAACCACTGCGCCACCAGGGAAGCCCAAATGGCATTCTTTTATTCTTTTTTATGGCTGAGTAATATTCCATCCTATTGTATATATGTACCACATCTTCTTTACCCATTCATCTGTCGATGGACATTTAAGTTGCTTCCATGTCTTGGCTATTGTGAATAGTGCTGCTATGAACATAGAGGGTGTATGTATCTTTCGAATAACAGTTTTCTCTGGATATACGCCCAGGAGTGGGATTGCTGGCTCATACCGTAACTCCGTTTTCCTGGCCAGCAAGTTCATGGGCTTGTGGTCGGAATCCGTCTTCCAGCTCTGTGGGGTGGAGGGGCAGATGTGGTGGAGGCAGCAGCTGGACAAATCTGTCTTTGTGGACGTTCCCAGGCAGTGTGGGCCGCAGCAGTGGTGATTTCAGATGCCTGGACTCCGGCCTCAGCTGCATGTTCTTGACCTTGGTGACCCCAGTGGAGCTCCCAATCCCCCAGCTTCCCCTGCTGGTCCAGCTTCACAGGCTTCTGGGAGGAGCCTTGGGAGTCTGGCCTGAAGCCGCACCTCTAGCCCTCCCAACAGTTTAGAGAGCACCCAACGCCTCACGCTCAATCCTTTTTCTGCTTAAAATACCCAGAGTGAGTTCTCTTTCCTGCCCTGAGCCTTGTCGAACACAACAGTCCGAGCAAAAAGGAACACACTCTGAGCTCTGAGGTTCTCACTGCGCACACAGCTGTTCTCATGATGACGGCACCCTCTCCTCGTCCCTTTTTTTAAAAGTTATTTTTAAATTAATTTATCTATTCTTAAACATTTATTGTACTTTTGGCTGCCTTGGGTCTTCGTTGCTGCGCACAGGTTTTCTCTAGTTGTGGCGAGCGGGGGCTACTCTTGGTTGTGCTGTGCGGGCTTCCCATCGCGGTGGCTTCTCTTGCTGCCAAGCACGGGCTCTAGGCGTGCAGGCTTCAGTAGTTGTGGCGCACGGGCTTAGTTGCTCCGTGGCATGTGGGATCTTCCCGGATCAGGGCTGGAACCCGTGTCCCCTGCATTGGCAGGCGGATTCTTAACCACTGCGCCACCAGGGAAGCCCAAGACTCATCCCTTCTTAAGAGAGCTCTTGCCCGCCCCACCCCACCCCCTTGATAGCACTCCTCCTCCTTTTCAGCCTATATAAACGCAAACGCGGCTTCATTTGGGCTGGAGGATTGCAGGGGTTCATTTTTCTTTCTTTTCTTGTGCGATCATCTTTGTGGTTCTGAAGTTGTATTAAAAAGTAAACTTACATCCTGACTCATTCTCTAAGCCCCTGTTCAACCCCCCTTCTCCAGGAAGGCTTCCCTGATTGGCCATCCAAGGTGTCTTGTCTCCTCTACTAAGTTTCTGGAAGGCAGTCTCAGGCTCAGGCCAATTTCTCACAGTGCTGGGAAGCAGAGGAAGTTCTCGATGGGAAGCAGAATAAAACATGAGTGGGTCTATTGATGTTTTAGAGGTTAAGTGCCCCGGGCTCTGCCTGTGAGCAGGTCTGAGGTCTGAGCAGAGGGGAACAGGCTGGTCAGTTTCGTGCCAGGGGTCCCCAGCGAGCTGGCGTGGGGAGGGATTGCCCAGCTCTCACATCCTTTTGATCCCAGGAGCCTGATGCAATTTGCTGAACCTTGAAAGAAAAAACCCACTGCATTCAGCTTTCACCCAAGGAAGCTGTCCAGGCTCCAAATAAGGTAGCTTCAGAGCACCCCAAATTCTAATGACACAGTAAAGGAGGGAACTAGAAGTAGGGAGACAGGGCAGTCTGAGGGCCGGAAGGACAGTCTTTGCTAGAGGAAGGGGTAGGCATCTGGGAGGAAAAGGAAGGGGAGGGAATAGAAGAGAGTGTTTGCTTTTGTAAAAATCTGCAAGTCCTTGTGAGCGAGACATTTAGGTCCAGCCTGTGGACTCTGGGTTTGGCATCTGACTTGCTTTGCCCAGCGGGAAAGGATGTGATGTTTTCCAGGTCAAAGCGGACACACGGAGGTTCTCATGCGGTTTCCTCTGCCCCTCGGAGCCTCTGCCCTCCATCATGAGAACGGCATGTCTGCAAGTAACCGCTGGTTCCAGAGCGAGAGACCTGAAACCTGCCAGGAGGCACGCCTGTCTAGTCAGTCCCAAGCGAGCCCGGCAGGACCCCCGCTGACTCGCAGATGCAAGAATAAGAAAGAATGCTTGCTGTTGTGGCCACTGAGGTTTGGGGCTGTGTGTTACTCAGCATTATAGCAGCAGATGCCTACCTATCACACCAGGTCTGTTGGCGTCAAAGTCAGTGTTGTCCGACTAACCATCCTGCTGAAACCATAATGCCTAAAAAAACAGCCCTGCTGTCACTGTTATTAATGTCCTCAAATTCCTCATTCCTTTTACAACCACAGTGAAACCTTTCTTCCCTCTTTTTCCTTTCCTCACAGTCACAGAAAAGACCCAAAGAAAATAACTGAGATTTCAGCTCCATTAATGTTTCAGGGCCCCATGAATTAAAGAGCAATTGGAATGCAGTCAGTCTCTGTGGGAAAATAAGTCTCTGTGACTGTGCTTTAGTCTAAACACATGGAAGGCTAGTAGCACGATTAATACCCAGAACACACGCTGTTCCAAAGGAAAGCACCCGGAGCAGAGGCAGCCTGTGAGGCCAGGGGATTTCAGGGACATCCTGAAATTCAGTCGGTTTGCAAGGACCAGACCTTGGCACAAGACTTGCTTTGGCCAGTGATGTGTGAGTGGGTGTGATGTATTCCAGGTCGAAGCAGATACACGAAACTGAGGACCAGCGAGGAGGCCAGGTCCTGTAGACAGCCACGGCTCAGGCCAGCCAGGAGCCTCCATGTGGAGGTCCCTGACCTGGGTGATCCCTGATGGTAGAAATTCATTCATTCATTCATTCATCCATTCATCCACCCATCCCCCCATGCATCCATCCATCCACCATCCTTCCATCCATCCATCCACACGTCCATCCACCATCCTTCCATCCATCCACCATCCTTCCATCCATCCACCATCCATCCATCCATCCACCATCCTTCCACCATCCTTCCATCCATCCACCATCCATCCATCCATCCACCATCCTTCCATCCATCCACCATCCTTCCATCCATCCACCATCCATCCACCATCCTTCCATCCATCCACACATCCATTCACCATCCTTCCATCCATCCACCATCCATCCACCATCCTTCCATCCATCCACCATCCTTCCATCCATCCACACATCCATCCACCATCCTTCCATCCATCCACCATCCATCCACCATCCTTCCATCCATCCACCATCCTTCCATCCATCCATCCACACGTCCATCCACCATCCTTCCATCCATCCACCATCCTTCCATCCATCCACCATCCATCCATCCATCCACCATCCTTCCACCCATCCACCATCCATCCATCCATCCACCATCCTTCCATCCATCCACCATCCTTCCATCCATCCACCATCCATCCACCATCCTTCCATCCATCCACACATCCATCCACCATCCTTCCATCCATCCACCATCCATCCACCATCCTTCCATCCATCCACCATCCTTCCATCCATCCACACATCCATCCACCATCCTTCCATCCATCCACCATCCATCCACCATCATTCCATCCATCCACCATCCTTCCATCCATCCATCCACACGTCCATCCACCATCCTTCCATCCATCCACCATCCTTCCATCCATCCACCATCCAACCATCCATCCACCATCCTTCCACCATCCTTCCATCCATCCACCATCCATCCATCCATCCACCATCCTTCCATCCATCCACCATCCTTCCATCCATCCACCATCCATCCACCATCCTTCCATCCATCCACACATCCATCCACCATCCTTCCATCCATCCACCATCCATCCACCATCCTTCCATCCATCCACCATCCATCCACCATCCTTCCATCCATCCACACATCCATCCACCATCCTTCCATCCATCTACCATCCTTCCATCCATCCACCATCCATCCACCATCCTTCCATCCATCCACCATCCATCCACCATCCTTCCATCCATCCACCATCCATCCACCATCCTTCCATCCATCCACACATCCATCCACCATCCTTCCATCCATCTACCATCCATCCATCCATCCACACATCCATCCACCATCCATCCACCATCCTTCCATCCATCCACCATCCATCCACCATCCTTCCATCCATCCACCATCCATCCACCATCCTTCCATCCATCCACCATCCATCCACCATCCTTCCATCCATCCACCATCCATCCACCATCCTTCCATCCATCCACCATCCTTCCATCCATCCACCATCCATCCACCATCCTTCCATCCATCCACCATCCTTCCATCCATCCACCATCCATCCACCATCCTTCCATCCATCCACCATCCATCCACCATCCTTCCATCCATCCACCATCCTTCCATCCATCCACCATCCATCCACCATCCTTCCATCCATCCACCATCCTTCCATCCATCCACCATCCTTCCATCCATCCATCCACCATCCATCCACCATCCTTCCATCCATCCACCATCCATCCACCATTCTTCCATCCATCCACCATCCATCCACCATCCTTCCATCCATCCACCATCCTTCCATCCATCCACCATCCTTCCATCCATCCACACATCCATCCACCATCCTTCCATCCATCCACCATCCTTCCATCCATCCACCATCCATCCACCATCCTTCCATCCATCCACCATCCATCCACCATCCTTCCATCCATCCACACATCCATCCACCATCCTTCCATCCATCCACCATCCTTCCATCCATCCACCATCCATCCACCATCCTTCCATCCATCCACCATCCTTCCATCCATCCATCCATCCATCCACCATCCTTCCATCCATCCACCATCCTTCCATCCATCCACCATCCATCCACCATCCTTCCATCCATCCACCATCCATCCACCATCCTTCCATCCATCCACCATCCTTCCATCCATCCACACATCCATCCACCATCCTTCCGTCCATCCACCATCCTTCCATCCATCCACCATCCATCCACCATCCTTCCATCCATCCACCATCCATCCACCATCCTTCCATCCATCCACCATCCTTCCATCCATCCACCATCCATCCACCATCCTTCCATCCATCCACCATCCATCCACCATCCTTCCATCCATCCACCATCCATCCACCATCCTTCCATCCATCCACCATCCTTCCATCCATCCACCATCCTTCCATCCATCCACACATCCATCCACCATCCTTCCATCCATCCACCATCCATCCACCATCCTTCCATCCATCCACCATCCTTCCATCCATCCATCCACACGTCCATCCACCATCCTTCCATCCATCCACCATCCTTCCATCCATCCACCATCCATCCATCCATCCACCATCCTTCCACCCATCCACCATCCATCCATCCATCCACCATCCTTCCATCCATCCACCATCCTTCCATCCATCCACCATCCTTCTATCCATCCACCATCCTTCCATCCATCCACACATCCATCCACCATCCTTCCATCCATCCACCATCCATCCACCATCCTTCCATCCATCCACCATCCTTCCATCCATCCACACATCCATCCACCATCCTTCCATCCATCCACCATCCTTCCATCCATCCACCATCCATCCACCATCCTTCCATCCATCCATCCATCCATCCACCATCCTTCCATCCATCCACCATCCTTCCATCCATCCACCATCCATCCAACATCCTTCCATCCATCCACCATCCATCCACCATCCTTCCATCCATCCACCATCCTTCCATCCATCCACCATCCATCCATCATCCTTCCATCCATCCACACATCCATCCACCATCCTTCCATCCATCCACCATCCTTCCATCCATCCACCATACATCCACCATCCTTCCATCCATCCACCATCCATCCACCATCCATCCATCCATCCACCATCCTTCCATCCATCCACCATCCTTCCATCCATCCACCATCCTTCCATCCATCCACCTGACCCCAAGTGCGCGTGTTCGGCGCAGACAATAATTAACTAGTGGCACAAATACGTAATTACCGTCCTGGGAAAGAGAGGCACTGGAATCCGGGAGAGTGTGGCACCGTGGGTCCCAAGCAGGCCTGGGGGCTGCCGAGGAAGGGCCCGATCTGGACAGCTTCCATCTAGTCCAGACCCGGCTCTGCCTTCTCCACCTTTGTCCAACCCTGGGGGCTTGCCCTGTGTAGACGGCATCCACAGGCTCCTTCTCTCTGGCTTCTGGTGGGACTCAGACCACAGGAGGCACCAGCAGAAGACCGGAGGGCGAGAGGGGAGAGAGCTGGGTACCGTGACTCCTGTTCTCCGACTGCCCAGCCGCAGTTCCTAGGGGCGGAGCGACCCTCTCCTGGACCAGCCTCCTCCTTGCCCGTTCCTTATGGCTCTGGGGACCTGGCCTCCTACTGGGCAAGGTGGTTGGCTGAAAAAGGCCCCCCCAAAACATCCACGTCATAAGCCCTGGAACCTGTGCGTGGGACCAGATGGAGGAAAATAAAGACTCTGCGGGTGTGATTCAGTGAAGATGTTTAGTTGGGAAGATTATCCTGGGTCACACACGCGCGCGGCAACCTGAAGATGCAGCTGGAAGGGTTGAAGACGCTGCCTTAGAAGATCTGAGTGACCCCTCCTCACGCCACAGAATTCCAGAGACTGGCAGAGGCAAGGGAGGGATCCCCCCCAGAGCCTCCAGAGGGAGTGGGAGCCCACAGTCACCTTGGCGTTCGCCCCACGAAGCTGATTTTGGGCCTTTGGTCTCCGAAACTGTGAGAGAATACATTTCTATTGTATTGTGGTCATTTCTTGCAGTGGCCGCAGGAAACCGACACAGGCCTTTCCTACAGCCAGGGGGGCCCCTCCTCCACGGGCCCTCAGCAAGCTCCCCGCTCAGCCCCAGGGTGTCTCCTAGCCCACCCACGCTGGCCCTGGAGAGAGCCCCCTATTACGCTCTCCTCTGTCGCCCTGTGAGCGTGCCCTGTGTTCCTGGGGCCCTGCTGCTCTGCGCCTCAGAGGAGGGGACGCTGCTCTGGGGTCTGAAGGACGATACACTCTCATGGTGGTGGTGGAAGAGGCCTCCAGGCTGAGGGGAGGGCCTGGCGTGGGAGGGTGCGTGGAATGTTCTAGAAGTAGAGGAAGGCCCTGTGGCTGGAGTGCAGAGAGAGGGGGACAGAGTGGAAGGGTCCTCATGATCACCCACTATCTCTCGACCGGCTCTCGGGCCCATGTGTGCCAAGTGCGCCGCTCACCTCCCCCGCTCGGTTCTCCTGCAAAGCCTCGAGCTCCTGGTGGCGTCCGACCACACGGCCCAGGGGAGAAGGGCATGATGGGGGTCCCGGGCCCCACGTGACGGAAAGGCTCCAGGCCTGCTTACCTTGCCCTCCCGGGTGTAGGCCAGCACCTTGTCCTCTACCCGAGGGTGGAAGATGAACGTTTCCACGGAGAAGGGGATGAGCTGCTTCTGGAAGGTGGCGCCCTCGTCCGTGCTAAGGAAGAGGCTCTGGTCCCGGTCGCTGAGAGCGGAGCTCACGAGGATGATCTGAAACACACAGCGGGGCGTGAGGCCTCCCCGTGGAGATCAGGCGGTGCGCCCACAAGCCAAGGGCTGCTGGAGCTGCCAGAAGCCGGGAGGGGGCCTGGAATGGGTTCCCCGCAGCCCCGAGAGGGGACCAGCCCTGCCGACACCTGGCTTCGGATTTCCGGCCTCCAGAACCGAGACGACAGATTCCTGTGGTTCGCAGCCTCACCTGTGGTACTTTGGTACGGCCGCCCCAGCACACTGACCTGCCCGGCCGACAGCTCTACAGTGGGGAGGGCTTACTGTCAAGTACACCCAGGAGGCAGGGGCCATCTGGGAGGCTGCCTCGCCCTGCGGTCACTTGGTGGAATGACAGGGCCCCTCGGAGGGACACGGAGAGCTCCTGTGGCCCTGGTGCCAGAGAAGGTCGACCGGCCGGGTGGGCTGCAACAGTGCCAGGGGCACCAGCACGCGGGGTGGAGGGGCCGCGAGCCGCGTGGTTCACCCTCCAGCGCTGGGGCCCCGACTCCCACCTCCAGCATCATCAGAAGGTCCGTTCCCCACACAGGAAGCCAGGGGTCTCCTACACATGGGCCTTGTAGAAACTTCATGGCTCCTGGGAGCCCCAAGGAGACACCAACCCCCCTATCAGGGTCCCCAGGCCCTTCCTGGACCGGCCTCCCTCCCAGCCTCCACTTGCACCCTGGCCATGCTCAGCATGGGCCACAGCCCCACCCTGGGGTGGGCCTTCCTCAACCCAGGCTGGGCTGAGCTCCTGCCACAAGGCTGCTGGGGACCCTGGACTTGCCCATCACACGTTCACCCCATTTCATGGAAGCGGCCTCCTCGCCAGGGACTGAGGCCCTGTTGGGCCAGGGGCCATGTCTGTGGAGGTCACTACTGACCCCCTCCCCAGCCCACCCCTGCAGGGCCTGGGCACTCCAGCAGTCAGATGAATGAATGAGGGAATGAGGGGATGAGTGAGTGAACCATGTGTGCTGGTGGAGTAGGGGGCTGGGGGCACACACTCCGTCTCCAGATAACCCAGTTCAAATCCATGTCTCTGTGACCAAACACCCTCTGTGCCTCAGTTTCCTTGTCCACAAAATGGGTGGCTTTCCCCGGGAGGGCGTGGGGCAATGAGATGCCCCCCCAGGATGGCCTTCCTCAACCTCCGACACTGCTCTAGAAGACAATTAAACACAGAGAGCACCAATCAAGGAACTGCACAAAACTCCTGTCTCGTGTGAACAAATGATAACCCAGTGTGTTCTTTCTTTCCAGGGAAACCTAATGAGCTCCCCAGGGGCGGTCATTCATCTCCTCCAGCACGAAAGCCTTCTGTCCCCAGAAAACGGCGGGTCGTGGAGCCTGATTCCTGCAAAGATGTGCTCGGAGATGTTCCTCATGGTGTGATTTACATGCGGGAAACATGGGGCGGGGGAGAATGGTCAGGGGAGCCAGAGAGCGTGTACAGATGTTTACAGAGAATGTTTAGTGACAAGAGAGCTCATGCACACGTGACGTTTAAAAAGCAGGGCACAAAATTATAAGCGAGTCTAATTTCTGTACATTTAACACTGACAAAATTGTAAGGAAGTATATCATAATTTTGTCAATGGTAGGTGTATAAAGGTAAGTATAATTTTATCAGTGGAAAATGCATAGAAAGAAGAATGGAAGGATGATTATTCTGACATAATAAAGAATGAAACTTACCATTTGTGACAACATGGATGGACTTTAAGGACGTTATGCTAAGTAAAATAAATCAGAAGGAGAAAGCAAGTACCGTGTGATCTCACTTATGTATGGAATCTAAAAGGAAAAAGGAAAAAAAAAAACCAAGCTCATAGATACAGAGAACAGACTGGTGGGGGGAGGAGGGTGGGCAAAACGGGTGAAGGGGATCAAAAGGTACAAACGTCCAGTTATAAGATAAATAAGTACGGCACGGTGGGTATAATCAATAAACCTATACTGCATATTTGAAAGTGGCTATGAGAGTAGATCTTAAAAGTTCTCATCAGAAGAAAAATAATTCTGTAACTATGGTGACAGATGTCAACTGGACTTATTGTGATCATTTCACAAGACAAACATCGAATTATTATGTTGCACGCCTGAAACTAAGATAATGTCGTATGTCAATTACATCTTCATTTTAAAAAGAGAATGGAAAGAAACACAGGGGGATGTTAATAGTGGTGGGTTTAGAAGGACTTTTTAAACATTTTTAAATAAACTTTTTAGTTTAGAATAGTTTTAGATTTACAGAAAAGTTGCAAAGATAGCACAGAGAGTTCCCACATGACACACACCCCGCTTCCTCTTTCATGAACAGCTGACGTCAGGATCATACATCCGTCACCACTAAGGACCCAACCATCGATACATTGGTCTCATCTAAACTACACGCTACATTTCACCCGTTTTTCCACCAACGTCTTTTTCTGTCCCTGCTCCAGGTTCCCACGTGACGACATTAGTTGTCATGTCTCCTCCGGCTCTTCCGGGTGGTGACAGTTTCTCAGGCTTTCTTTGCTGTTAATGACATGGCAGCTTTGAGGACTGGCTGGCGGTTTTGCAGTAGACCCTCCCCATTTGGGTCTGTTTGATATTTTTCTTGTGCTGATGCCGTGGTTCTGAGTTTTGGGGGGGAAAGGAGCAAAAGGAGGGGTGCCTCCCTCGTTGCAGTGGACGTGCAGTGGACATGACCTGTCACTGACGATGCTGCCCTCGCTGGCCAGGTGGCAGTGGCCAGGCGTCTCCCTGTAACGTTACTCCATTCCTCCCTGCTTCCATCCTGTCCCTTTGGGAGGAAGTCGTCTTGCGCAGCCCACACTTGGGGGCGGGGGGAGGGGAGAGGCAGGCGGCCCTCCTGGAGGGTGGAGTAGCTATATACATTATATGGAATTCTTCCGCCTGGGAGATTTGTCTTTTCTCCCCCATTTATTTACTTATTCAATCATGTATTTATATCACTATGAACCCACAAATATTTCGTTTATGCTTTGAGTTGTATTTCAATAATATTTTCTTTTTTCTTTTTCTTTTTTTTTTTTTTGCGTTACGCGGTCCTCTCACTGCTGTGGCCCCCCCGCTGCGGAGCACAGGCTCTGGAAGCGCAGGCCCAGCGGCCATGGCTCACGGGCCCAGCCGCTCCGCGGCACGCGGGATCCTCCCGGACCGGGGCGCGAACCCGTGTCCCCTGCATCGGCAGGCGGACTCCCAACCACTGCGCCACCAGGGAAGCCAATAATATTTTCTTATTTTGCTGCCCAGATAGGTCCAGCTCTGGCTACTGGGAGGTCTTTTGGGGTCCTGTGTCTCCTTTGACATCGTCCTTCAACTCCTAAATGTTCTGCACAGCACCTGGCTTCCCTGGATAATCAGGAAAAATGAAGTAAATCACCAAGACTCCTTCCACGTCTTTCCCGGATACAGCACGGTTCATTCAGTATCCACTGGGCACTCTCGGCCTGGCTCTGCGCCCCACCCCAGGGCAGCAGCTCTCACGCCCGGCTCCATCCGGGCCGTCTGGCCAGGGAAGCTCATTAAAGCACTCTGCTCGTGATGCATTTTCCACAATGTTTTTACAATACAACTATTTGCTTATTTACCTCCCCCACTAGACTGTGCCCCCTGATCTCAGAGGTAGGGAATCTTTTGGTTTCTCCAGCAGCCTGCACAGGCCTGACCCCAAGCTGTAGGTCAACCAAGCCCTGCTGGATACACGAAGGAATGCACGCATGCATGAGCAATTCCAGCTCAGTTTGTGACTCTAAGAGAACTGTTTGTTTGTTTTTCTCCTCTGGGAGGAAAACATCCTTAGGGATATTTAAGTAGCCTGGAGAGCAGAAGGCATAAATAATCTCATTCACTTATTCCTGTTCACCACTCCAAGCTTCACACAGCAATGAAGGCTCATTCGTTCGTGCATTCATTCATTCTTCCACAGCTGCTAAAACTGCAAGGTCAAGCAAGGATTTAGGTATGCACAGGGCTTTACGGGAGCAGAGCAGGGGGAAAATACCATCCAGGTGCAGAACAAAAGGAAGGGCTTCCTGGAGGAGGTGATACCCAGACGAGCCTTGAAGAACGAATGGAAAATTGATCCAGACCCAGGGGAGGGTGTTTCAGCCAGAGAGGACAGCGTAACCAAAGGCAAACAGGCGGCATCCCAGCTGAGACCATTCACATCCTGACCACCTTTGTGTGTCTTGTCCCCTGTGGCTGCAATGCCCAGCAGGATCAACACACCCCCAACATCACCACTGGTAATTCAGAATCGGATTTTAAAATCTCAGAGCGTCACAAAATCCAAGTGTGATGATGAAAATGGTTTCTTTGAAATTTTCTGAGCCCTGAATTCTGGGCAACTTCAACAAAACTGAATGTTTCTCATTTATTTTTGGCGTCCCTGCTTTGCCAGTGTCCCCAGCATGAGTTTAGCCTGTTTTTATGATGGGACATCTTCCCCCTTTTATCTGCTTATCAAACGCCTCCTCATCCACAGAGGCACCTTTAGAAGGTCACCTCCTCCAGGAAGCCTTCTGTGATACACATCCTCCAACAGAGTTTTTCTCATGCCTCCTCTGCCCCTTCCCCCAGCATCTTGTACATTCATTTGCTCCAGCCCAACATTCCTAGGGTTCTCCGCAGGGAACCCTCGGAGAGCCTGCCTTTCCCTCCAGGTGGGGAGGCTGTGCAGCCTGGCAGGGCCCAGGTCCTCATCATTGCCATCCAGGCCGGAGCACGGGACCTGGTCCAAGAAATGGGTGTTGGTTTTCCCACACAGAATGAGGGCTCTAGGTACCGGGTCACCTCTCCACGAAAGCCCCCAGTTACAGCCAAGGCCCTACCCGTGGTGGCAACTGAGGCGGAAGGAAAAAGAACCTGAGGAAGTGATTCTGGCCGGGGGCCCAGCAATCCGTGGTTGTGGGCTATTTTTGGCCTCAGAGTGGGACAAGCCAGGAAAGACGGGGGAAGGAAAAAGCGCTGACAAGGAAAGGATTATTGGAGCAAAGAAAACAAAGCAATTAGCATCGTGCAGAGAGGAGGCCGGCAGATTGCTCTCCCAAATTGGGAACCGGACTACTTTAAATGGTGTATTTTCACTGCTTACTATTGTGGGGAAACATATGGCGCCCGAGCTAGGTTCTGGGGGCCCTTGAGGCTGGGTGTCTCAAAATCAGAGGCAACACAGTTGCAGACAAATATTTGATAGATTCATTGGACTAATGGCCAGCCCACCTGAAGCATGAGTTCCAGGGTTTAATCTGCCAGGCCAAGGACAAATGCAAAGGCGGGGCTCCTTGTTCAAAAGGAATTTCAAGATGGTGCCAGTGGAGCAGCACACCAAGCACAGGTCCTCCTGCGATGGCCTAGGTCACACACCCACAAAGTGGGCTCTTTCCAAAGTTATTAACTCAGTTAATAAACTCTGGGACCAGGAGTAGCAGCCTCCCTGGCGCCTGTTAGGAACACAGTGTCTTGGCCCCATCTGGACCTGCGGGATCAGGGTCTGCATTTTCTCATCGCCCCAGGTGAGCTCTGAGCGCCCTCCCCTTGTCCGCGGGGGAGCTGCTTTCAGCCGCAGCTCCTGCTGGGTTCAGCCCTGTGTCCATTAGCTGTGCAACTCCGAGCACGCCGGTGGACCTGGCCTCTGCTCCCCACCAAGAGACGAAGTAATAACCATTGTGAACTAGAGCCCTGTTCTCGGGATTTTACTCCTCCCGGCCCTGCTCTCAGCCACGCTGATGGTGTCCTGCAGGACAGGGGTGCCCACGATGGCCCCGGGAGTCCAGGCCGCGCTGCTCATGGAACACGTAGCCCACAGCAGAGGCCTGGTTGGATGGGAGCAGTGCAGGCTCTGGAGGCCCATGGAGCTGGGCTTCAGCCCTCCTTTGCTCCTGTGAGCTGTGCAACCTTAGGAAAATTACTTCACGTCTCTGAGCTGCAACGTCTTGCTCTGTAAAATGAAGATAGGAATTACCACGGCAGAAGCGAGTTGAGAGTTAAAGGAAACAAAGTATATAACAGACTCCCCTGGCGGTCTGGTGGTTAAGACTCTGTGCTTCCACTACAGGGGGCAGGGGTTTGATCCCTGGTCAGGGAACGAAGATCCTGCATGCCATGCAGTGGGGCAAAAACAAAACCCACAAAGGGCTTCCCTGGTGGTGCAGTGGTTGAGAGTCCGCCTGCCGATGCAGGGGACGCGGGTTCATGCCCAGGTCCGGGAAGATCCCACATGCCTCCAGGAGAGGCCACAGCAGTGAGAGGCCGGCGTACCGCAAAAAAAAAAACAAAAACAAAAAAAAACAGATCGGCTTAGCTCTTTCAGCTGGGATGTGCTGGGTGGGAAGCCTGCAAAGTGGCTGGGGCTCGGATGCCTGGTAATTAACAACCCTTCTGTTATTTCCCATCCAAGCCTGGCAGCCAGCCCCAGGGCCCTGCCAGCATCTGGTTGGAGAGATGCAGGAAGTACTAGCAGGGCAGCTCTGAGGCAGTGTAGAGGTGACGGGCAGGGGCAGGTGAGGGGTGGAGTGCATCGCTTCCTGCGCTCAATACTCACAGCACACCTGCTAAGTAGGTGCAACCATCCCCATTTCTCAGATGGGGAAGCTGAGGCCAGACAGCCCTTGTGGGTTCACACCCAGCTCTTCCCTGTGTCCCTCATCGGCATCATGTCATGGCCAGTGATGTGACTGCCTCGGCCCGGAATGTAGAAACAACACGGGGATCCTGATGCAACAGACCTGGGAGGGTCCAGACAGATTCCCCCCACTCCCATCCCCAAGACTGTTAGGCATGGCTTCCAGACGTCTGCAGGTCCGTCCCGAGTTTGGGGGATGATTTCTGACCACATGAAGGGGCAGAGGAGGGCGGGGGGCAGCGGGGGGAGTGCCTTTCTCGTCCCCTTCATCTTTGCTGCCTCTCCTTGGTCCACCATCCTATTCTTTAAGACCATTCACTGACTCACGCAGCTGGGAGATGAACCTCACAGGATCCTTGCCCCGGAGGAGCTCATAGCAGACAAGGGAAGTCATTTACCGGTGTGAGCAGTGCCCTGGGACAGGGGACCCCGAGAAGGGAGGCCCCTCCCCCAGGCGGGACTGGAGGAGAGGAGAGGCCGTCTGGAAAGTTTCCCCGAAGGTGAGCTGCACGCTCCGGCGGGAAGACTGCGTGAGATGCCCACGTGGGCCTCCTGTCTCCCTCTTGGCCAGGTCGGGAGACCTGCCTGAACCTGGCACCCTGGACGCCCTAACGGGACCCTTCAACATGGGCCTGACCCTCCCTGCGTGCCCGGATCACGTGCACCTGGCCTCCTGCTTGGACCTGCCTGCACGAACCAGGTGCCAAGTCACCTTCCCTGGTCCCCTGCTGGGCTTCTGACCCATCTCCTCCAAAAGGCGGTGCCAACGTGCCAGTCTGCCTCGCAGCAAAGCTCAGGCAAATCATAGCTGTGGAAACTCCGAGTTAAAAAAGGAAAGCAAACAGCGCCCAGAGACTACTTCTCACCTCCGCCAGGGCTCGGGCTGAATGCGCCACGGATCTCCGCTTTCCATTCAGACTCTTTATCGAGGAGAGGATTTGCTTTTAATCTTCTCTTTACCAAGGCGAGCCCTAAAAGGGTTCCCTCCCCACCCCTGGGGATGGGTGTCATCTGGAATTACCTTTCTATTTGAAACCCAATCGCCCGGTCTCTTCCTTGCCAGACAGATGTGCCCAGCTGGGGACACAGAAAACTTGGCTTTGACGCCAGGAGAGGCAGACAGTGGAGACAAACAAAGGCAGCAGCACCCACCCCCGGGGCTCAAATTAGAATCTGCGCAGCGCGTCTTAGACACGCCGGTGTGAGTCACGATGAGCAAAAATAACTCTCCTACCCGCTGCTTCATTCTTGCGGATGAATGCATCTCGCTGGGCTACTCAGCACAAACGCAGATCAGCTACCCAGAGCTTTAGGAGAAAATCACTCCCTGCGATGGTTTCCGGTCTGAGTAGCCATAAGCAGAGGAGAAGCCACAGGATGTGAGTCTGACGGAGATGCGGCTTCGCTCAGTGACCTTGGGCGAGTCACCCTCCTCACCTTGAAACTGGAGGCAATCCTCTCTCTGGGTAGAGGTTCCAAATTAGGCACAGCATGCGAAACTGCTGCGGAAACAGAAGGGCTCTTCACTACTTTTGTGCTTCCTTAAACCAGAAAGGTCTGTTCTTGAAGACCTTACGGATAACGGGGATAGACGTGCACGCAAGCGTGCGGTATCGTGTCCCTGCTTGAAACACCTCAGGGCCTCTCCTGCCCCTGCTCCTGAGTCTGGCATTCACGCCCCCCTCCCATGAGCTCACCCTGCTGACCTGACCTCCACACGGCCCGGGGCCAGCCACCCCGGCCTGCTTCCAAGTCCCCAGATGTCTGCTGCGCCCTCACACTCCCTTGGCCTGGAAGCCCTGGCTCTCTCCCTCTGACTGCAATGAGGCCTGGAGGGGGCAGGCCAGAGACTGATTTGGAGGCCACGGGGCTCACCCAGGTGAGAGAACCTGGTGACCTGGACTGGGGCAGAGGTCTTGGAGAGGAGAGGGCCGGTGTCCATGACATTTCATTGTCAGAGTTCAGCAGGTTTGGTGAGGAGGAAAGAGACGGAGAAATAAGGAGAACACACCTAGGTTGTCAGCTCGGGCAAGTGTGGGGAGGGAGGTACCGTGGATGGAGATGAGGACACAGGAGGGAGAGCCGGCTTAGGGGAGACGAAGAGGAGGCCAGTTTGAGCCTCACGCTGGAGCTGAGCCTCCCGAGGGTCACGCAGGTGGAGGGAGGGGCTCGGGAGGTTGGGATATGGGGTGAGCTCTGCAGAGAAATCTGCACTGGGGTAGGTGTTCGGGGTAGGTGCACAGACATGTGACTCATGGTCCTGGGAGTGCATGAGTTCCCCTAGGGGCTGCGTAAAGTGAGAAAAGAACTGACCTGGGCTGGGGACCAGAAGGAACCCCACAGAGAGTGTGGAGGGGCAGCTGGAGGGGGGGATCTCCTGAGGGCCAACGGGTGGGCAGGGAGATTCCGTCTGTCACTGCCCCATCCCCTCCTCCTGCAGTCTCACCTGGGGCTGCCAGCATGCACAGATCTCCCTGCTTGTCCCCCTGGGCCCTCGGTCCCACATGACTGGCCCTGATGGGCTTTGCTTCACACCTGCCATCCCTCTGTCACTTCGCTCCTGCCAGCCTGGCCTCAGACTGTTCCCGTTCCACGGTCTGGCTCCAGGGGGGCCCTTTCCAGAGGCTTCGGGGCCGCTTCCTTCTTCATTCAGCTCCAAGACCACCTTCTAACTCGGCTGTTCCTGAGATCCCATGGTCTAAATAGGTCCTGACACCAGGGTGCCCTTTGTCTTAAAAGCAATTATTAACACTTTCCAGAAACATCCATCTGCATTATTTTGTAAGTTGTGGCAAATATACAGAATGTGAAATTTACTATGTTAATCACTCTGTCGAGCAGACAGTTCAGTGACATTTGCATCTTTTACACGGTTGTACCATCGTCACCATGTTCCGTCTCCAGAGCTTTTCCATCCTCCCAAACAGAAACTCTGTCCCCGCGAAACGCTAACTCCCCGCCCTCTCCTTGCACATTCTCGTGTCCACTTTCTTCCCGGCCAGGTCCCACACACACCCCGCCGTCAGGGAACACACGCGTCTTGCCCATTGCTGAGTCCCAAGCCCTCAGGTGGCACAGAGTAGGTGCTCTGACATCATCTCCTGATCGCTGTGGATGGAACGTATTTACGTCTCATTTTGCACAAAAGTTTAACGTATAAGGGAAGGCATTCTGTCTGTGCTGATACTCAGGCCATCTCAGCCCTGCCCAGCCACCCCTGAGCCCAGGAGCTGGACGCGCGGAGACCACATTCCCGGCCTCCCCAGCGGGCGGCCTTCACCTGACAGCCAGTAAGACGAGGGAGCCGTAGGCCTCCAGCAGCGTCTGCAGGCAGGCGCACGGCAGAAGGTGTCTCCGGCATACCCTGGACTACCCACTCGGCTGCAGCGGGCAGCTGACATCGCTGGCGGTGGTTTCCTGAGGTTCCTGGGCTCCTGACGTCAGCAGCGCCCCCTGGCCTCCACCCCCAGCCCCCCATCAACTGCGTCAGCCTCCACGCGTCTGCCTTAAACCCCTCCCCACTCCAGTGGCCTCGAGTGTTCCGATCAAGCTCCCACTGGTGATGTATCCAGAACCATTTTACCGAATACAAGTTGATCCCGCTTCCCTTCCTCATACCCCCCGGCCGCAGGCCTTCACGTCAGCCACTGCGTCTTCCGAACATTTTTGGGGCTCCGTCCTGCCAAAGGTCTTGAGACTTCTCAGCTCAAGGGCCAGGAGCTTGGCTAAGTCCCTCCAGTGCCTCCTCAACCGACAGAGGCACGTCGTGAGCTAAAGCGCACGTCATTGCCGACGAAAATATGAATACGATCCCTTGGTGAACTAGAAATCGGGCAGGAGAGGCCTCCATTTGTTCAAAACACGGATCCTAAAAGAGCCTTGCAAAATATATCGAAACAGGAAGGGGAGCCCCCTGTCCCCCGTGGTATGCCCATCCACGGACGCCTCTTGGAAACGTCTTAGGAGCTCAGCAGACTGACGTCAGGGCTTAGGTGGGCGGTCTTCCCCTCCGTCCTGGAGCAGCGATACTTAGAGCCTGCCGTTCTGACTGCCCTCCGCTTAGCCGAGGGCATCTGGAAGAACCCAGGGAGCAGGACGTTCAGGAGAAATACGCCCCAAAGACCCATATCACCGAGGGGGGGGAGAGACATACATGTGATATGCCTACTTTTCAATTTGTTGATTATGTCAACATAAATTTACTGAGCGCCAGTGCTGAAGAGATGATGGTGAACAGGACGGGACAAAATCCCCCCCCCGTGGGCCTGAGCGGGAGAGACAGGGAGGCAAACAAGTGCAGGAATACGATGATTTCAGAGAGTGAGAAGTACTATGAGCAAAAGAAAATCAGGTGATTAAATGACGATATGCACGTATGTGTGTCCATGTATACACATGCATAAACTCGCAGTATATATGACGCACAAGCTTCCATGTATGTATGGGTAAGGAGGTATACATATGCGTGAATATATAGAAAAACAGTGAATGAAACAGTCCAGAAGGATGAAAGCACTGTGTGTCTCTGGCTGATGACACTTTGGGTATTCAGTTTTTTCTTTCTTAGAGTATGTTTCTGGTTCCATTCTTAGTGTGTAATATGTAATCTAAGATGGGAGAGGTACTCAATACATATTTTTGGAGTGAATAAATACATTTTATAAATAAATATTTTAAGATGCAAATGTGTTCAATGTGTAACCAGAAAAAAACAATAGTATACTTTTACGAGAAGAAGAATTTGCTTGTGGGCAAAGGCCTAAGAATGTGTATTCAGTTCTCTATTGAGTAGACAAGATAAGAAGAGAATTTTTTTTAAATGAAGGTTTACTCCTAGATAATCTGTGAACAGTTATTAATATTTTAGTTCAACTGTATTTCCTTCCCTCTCTCTACCCAACATCCAACCACCCATCCACCCATCCACGCATCCGTCCATCATCTATCCATCATCTATCCATCCATCCATCATCCACCATCCATTCATCCCCCACTTAGCCAACCATCCAACCTTCCTTCCTTCCTTCCTTCCTTCCTTCCTTCCTACCTTCCTTCCTTCCTTCCTTCCTTCCTTCCTTCCTTCCTTCCTTCCTTCCTCCTTCCCTCCCTCCCTCCCTCTCTCTCCCTCCTTCCCTACCCCAATTCACCATTCATCCTCCATCCATCAACCCACTGAAAAGAGCTCACGGGGAGGGAATGTTGCACACCCTGAGCCCTGTGCACACTTCAGTCGCCGGCTGTAACCATCACCATGCAGCCAGCCCTGAATCCACCCTTCTTGGTGTGGGCACCAGTAGCTTGTGCCTCCCAGCCTTGTCTCTGCATAAACTTGAACTCCATCAAGTAGGGGTGGGGGAGGAAGAGGGAAATAACATTTACTGAGCACCTACTGTGTACCCGGCCCTGCACCAGGCCCAGGCATTTTATCATTTTATTTTCACAACAGCAACAAGGTGGGTGTTTTTGTTTCTATTTTATAGACAGAAAACCCAGAAGCTCGGAGGGGTGAGATGACCTGCTCCAGCCCACACAGTCCGTGTACCTTGGCCCCGGCATGGACCCGACTCTGATGCTGAGAGCTCTCGTCCTTTCTCTGTGTCTAGACCGACACGCATCCGACACGATTTAGTAAAACATCGACTCAAACGCAATTACGGAACTGATTGTCAGGAAAGGATTGGCTCAGTTTTAATTACCAGCCTGACAAGCACTGAAATGCCAGGAAATATCCCTGAGAACATTTGTAAATTGAACGGAGAGGCAAACCTTTTCCCTTTGGCCGCAGGCTGACTTGGAAGATCTTGTGTCTGATCGATAGTAACCAGATGAGGCAAACATATTTCAGGACATATAAAACAATTCATCACCAATATTTTAGAGGCTGGACTTATTAATAATCTTGTCTGTAGCATTCGTGAAATGAGAGGCCCCCGCCTCCCCCGTAATTACTGATGATCTGAGCTCTCTAAAAGGGGCGTACGCGGAGGCTTCAGTGTGAGTAGGGCGTAACTGTGTTCCGTTTGGCTGTCTGAGGACGCTTTGCAGACAAAGCTAAAAAGCCCTCTTGCTTGGGCAGAGCGTGGCGGACAGTTCATCTTCTGGAGTGACTGTGTTTGGGGAGACCGTCTTTTATCAGGACAGTTGTATTAACAATGCATGATTAGGTCTGCGAACAACTTATTCATTCATCTGCCCCTAATTGAACAGCAGAAAGCAAGGGACTAGATCTCACTACCTTCGCAGGGTGGCTTTTCCATGCATGCTGGCTTGCTTGGGCAGCCTCCTGGGTAAAGATGATAGCTTTTGGAAACAACTGTGGAATCTCCAAAGGTTCTCTCTTCAAATCTTTGTGATTACAGACCAAGATATTATTGCCGTGCGGGTTTGGCAAAGCATGGCCAAGGCCACGGTCCTCAGTGCAGGGACTTGACATTCTGTGCTCATAGGATCAAGTAAGGACACAGCTGAAAGGTGCGTTATCGCGGCTTCCCGGTATCTGGGGGAGGAAATTGACTCTCTACCTGGGGGACCCCAGTCAATGTCCCATAGCTGAAATCACCTGTATCACGGTTTTGCTGAATGAAACGTCATGTGGAGCGGATAACAGCATTGGTAACAAAGTGATCTACGTGGCATGAATTGAGCACTTACTGTATGCCAGGCAGTGTACTGAATGCTTGACTCCTGTTTTCAACAGCCCTCCGACGAGGTGGTTGCTGTTATTATCCCTGTTTGATGGATGAAGCCGGTGAGTCCCAGAGAGGGCAGTGACTTCCCAAGTCACACGGTGGGAGCTGAGGCCAGGACGCGGCCAAGGGAACTTCCTCCTTGCACACTGCAGAGATGGGCAGGGGCGCGCGCCGCCCTTCCCTTGCTCTTTACTTGTGCATCACGGAACCGATGTCAGCTGGTGATGGGGACACGGTGAGCACAGCCTAGCTGTCCTTGGCTTCAAGGAGCACACAGTGCAGTGGGAAGACAACGACCAAAGAAGCATATACCTGGGCGATCATGGACTCTGGGGAAGGCCCAGCCACCTAACGACGGTGAGGGGCAGGGAGGGCCCTGGCGAGACCACAGAGAGAGTGAGGTGGGCCGGGTCCAGCAGGAAGGGGGTGGGAGGCCGAGGGCGGGGAAGGGAGGACCGCGGGAGACGTGGAGAAGGTAGACCTGGGGGACTGGACACCCACTGGCTGGGGCAACAGGGAGCCTGGAAAGACCCCCTGCTCCTGCCTGGGATGCTGGGAGGAAAGCAGTGAACCAAATCGACCCGGTGCCTCGCCGGTGGCACTGACAGTCTCCCCGGTGGAAGGAGTGTTGGAGGAACGCTGAGCCAGAGAAGGAGACTGAGAAGAAGTGGGCACAGAGGTGACAGGAGGACCAGAGAGCACAGGGCCAGGGGAGCCACGGGCCAGAGGTGACGGGCACAGGGCAGTCCCACAAAGAGCTCAGACATGGGGAGGATCCAGCAAGCACCATGATTGTCAAAGGTGGGGCACTACTGTCCCCAGGCACCACTGGCCGTCACAGGTGGGGCATTTGTGTCCCCAGAGGAGGGATGGTGTAGGGATGGTGCTATCTGCCATCCCTTTTTTCTGTCCTGTTAGCCACGTGCCATCAGTCACCAGTGAGTCCTGTGGCTTCTACTCCTTAGGGACAAGGAGTGGCCCTGGGGTCTGGCCCACGGCCCATGTCAGAACAGATGCCTCATAAGTGGTAAATGAATTGGACAAACACGCAGCGATAACGGGAGAGATGAGTAGTCTGTCTAGTCAATTTCTTCTCATCCGTTGGACCGCAAATGAATGATGATTTAATTAAAGTTCCTGGGGCAGGAGCTCTGCAGCAGGAGATTCCCGAGGGCTCAGGATCATGTGGAGACCGAGGTGAGCCCAGGCTCTGGTCTCCTGTGAGAACAGCATCAGTGTTGATGTTTCTGGATCGAGAAGTATGGACATCCATCCTGCATGACGGCTCCCGGGACCTCTCCCCACAGCCCTCCAGCTGGGGGCCTGGCCTTCCCCCCACCAAAGGCACAGACCGAAGAGACGGTGGTGGGTGGGAGGTGGGATGGGGCAGATCCAGCCCCTCCTGTCACTCAAGACACAGTGACGCCCAGAAATAGGTGGTCGGCTAAGCCACAGAGCCTCAGAGGTGGCCGCAGTCCCAGCCGGACTGGCACAATCTCTGACGCTGGAATTGCTGTGATACGGTCCCTGTCCCTCTGCTGGACACCCTGTGACAAGGGGCCCCTCACCTCACTCACTGGACCATACTGCATTTGCCACAGTAGCATCCCCGCCCCTTTACTTGGTTACCTCCGGTGACGAGAGGCTCCCTACCTTACTGACTGTGTGTTTGTCTTTGAACCAAGTTCAATGCTGCAGGACACAGAACAAAGGGCTTTGCGGTCCAGCAGACCTACACTGAGCTCTGGCCCTGCGCATACAGCCGTGTGAGCTTGAGTCAGTTCAGTGGACCCGGGATCCCAGACACCACCCTTTAAGAAGGAGGGGGACACCCTCCACCCTTCTTGCTCCCCTGCCGGTCTTGTTCTTCTACCCACGCCTCAGGATGAGGTGGGAGAGCGGGCGACGGGAGGAGGCCCCTGGGACGAGCACGGTGGTCCCGAACTTCCCCCACAACTACTCTGTGGGCACCTTTCCCGGGAGCCGGCCTGGGTTAGGGGTTGCCCTCTGGGGAGGCTGCGGGCACTTCCGGGCCCTGCTCAGACCAGCATGTCATGACAATCCCACACCATCCCTGATTACGCTGATTATTAACTCACAGGCTGGCTGTCACAGGGTGCGTCTGTGACAATGTACAGAACTCAGCAAGCCAGGCGATGACCCTAGCAATAACAATAACCACACACAATAACAATAATAGTAACAGCACGGCGGGCACCCATTCCAGGCAGATGCTGCTCTGAGTGCTTTATGTGTGTCCAGTCACTGGCCCCTCCCGAGAAGCTGTTCTGGTATTGTCCCCACTTTCCAGAGAGGATGACCCCGTGCCCAGAGGTCCCCCGGCTCACAAGAGGCTGAGCTGGTGACAGGGACTCTCCAGGCCAGCAGCTGAGCCGCCTTCTCTGATCGGATTTTGCTCAGCAAAAGGTATTGATGTTAAAAAAAAAAGACACAGTTTACCGCATTGATTTTGTCCCATCACCATCATGCCACACACACTCACACATACACACACCCCACAGTTTACAAAGGAGGGGAAGGAGTGTTTAAGAAAAGCTTCTTCAGGAGAACCAAGGAGACGATTCCTCTGCTGCTCTGTGCTGGGCGCCACCCACGGGCCGGCTCTGGGCTGGGCAGGCTGCCCACATTCCCACTGGCCCTGAGCACACCGCCCAGGCCAGACCCACCTTCTCCCCACAGGGGACGTGTCTGAGGTTCAGAGGACCCGGGGGTCCCTTCATCACGGTGGCCAGAGCTGGATGGGACCCAGATCTGTGTACCTGTCTAACCCACAGCCAGTTACCTCCCCTCTCCACTGGCCACTGCCTCCAGGGGTCTCAGGCTGGTGGATTAACTATTGGGGTGGCAGACAGGAGAAGGATGGTGGGAGGTGGACCACTCAGGGCGGGCCTCTTGGCCAAGAAGCAGGAGGGCCAGGGAAGAGACCCCTGCCTGGGGACCCTCAGTCCTGGCCTTCCAACTCGCCAACCCCCAGGCCCGCGCTTCAGTGTCTCATCTATAAGAAGAGGGCAGATAACTCCCACCTTGCCAACCTGCAGGCCGGCCTATGGGAACCGAGACAAAGCCAGCTTTGTCACAATATCAAGCTTGTAACAAACGCCCACCTCGATGGTGCCCTGAGCCTCATGGCTGATGCTGTCCTGAGTCCCAGACCCGTTAGCCGCCAGCCCCTTCCCAGAAAACTGCCCTCAGCTGACGAGAGCCCCGGCCTGGGAACTTATACCGTCCCCCGGAGGACCCCAGACAGTGCTGCATGGACGGGGGAAAGGCTACCCCTGCCCCAAGGAGGGGCAGCTCTGGGATTCATCCCCTGAACAGATCACGGACAGGGCCTGGCCAGACTCTGCCTGAGCGCACATCCTCCGTCGGCCACTTCTTCCCTCAGGTCCCTCCCCAGAGCTCCCCCTCAGTACACTACGTGCACCAAACCCCTGCCTCAGGCTCTGCTTCTGGGGAACCTGACCTAAGCCTGCTGCATTCTCTCCAAGCCATGGTCTCCCGAGGCAGGGCCAGGTCCTGGACAGCGGGGACCTCAGCCACCCTGTCCTCATGGGCCTGGCACGTGGCAGGTAGGACTCCATTAGCGTGGGCTGCAGAAGTGTGAAGACTCAGGTCCATAAAAGGCTGAGAAGCCCCAGAGACCAGCGGCCACACACTGAATCACGACACAGGATCAAGCAAGCCTCCACTCGCAGCAAAAGCCCAGGACGATTGCCTCATGCTTTTAAGATGGAGGAAAACAACAAAGAGTGATATTGTGGCACGGGCTGGTCCAGGAAAGGTCCGCTCCAACCGGAACAGAACCTTCAGCAGCTGAAGAGCTTTCGGGGGTGAGAAGCGCCCAGTGGTCCCCAGCACTGGGGCTGGGAGGTGGGGCAGGCAAGAGACTCCATGGGGCCGAGCTGGGCCCCCAGCTACACGATGCTGATGCCGGGACAGGAGACTCTCCCCCGTCCCTGAGCGTGGACTGCAGAGGTGGCTGCACCAGCTTCCGGGCTGGTCTA
>NC_137149.1:3760000-3812500 GCF_951394435.1 Stenella coeruleoalba
GTAAATCTCTGATAAATTAGTACTGAGAGGGGGTGGGTGAGTAGATGGATGGATGAACAGGTGGATGAATGGATGGGTGGATGGATAAATGGATGGATGGATGGATGGGTGGATGGGTGGATGGATGAATAGATAAATTGCAAGTTTCAGGATGGCAGGGCCCAGACCTTCCCCCTGAACGGATGGAAGCCTCCTCCCTCCCCGTCCTCTCCCTGCTTTTCCTCCTTTCTTTCCCTCTTCTCCTGCCTTCTTCCCCCTCTTAGAGTCACAGCTATCATTTTTTCAGGTGCCTACTGTGGGTCAGGCCTGTACCAGCGCTTAACTTGTATTATCGCCCTTGTCCTGGCAGCTACCCGCGGGGCAGGATTAAAGGCATCCTGGATGTGAACGGACATGGCAAATTGGAAATTGCTGCAGAGATGTGCGGGGTTATTACCGATATTGCTTCCTGCCAACATAAGAGGCCCTTGATGGAGAGGTAAGGTGTGGAGAGGGGGCGCACCTGCAGGGACCTAACACACCGGCCCAGCCACTCCTTCGCAGGGTTCATGGAAGGGAGGATGGGGAGAGCAGAGCAGGCCTGGTTCTTGGGGGATTCAGGTGGAAGCTCCAGGGGCTGCAGACGTCACCCCCCTCCCCAGCCCAGCGGCATGCCTGGTGCGGGGCCACGCTCCAGGGGACACTGAGGTGATTCAGGCAGAGGAGATAGCCCAGTCTGCTCCCCTAACACTGGCCGTGGAGCAGGCAGGGGGGCAGCAGGAGGGCACGGCTGGCAGAGCCCTAGGGATGCGCAGGAGGGGAGTGTCTCTGCCCGTCACTGTCTCCACGCCCCTCTCTTCCCTCCCAGGCCTGGGAGCCACCTTGCCTTCACCCCTCGGCCTCCACGAAACCATCTTGGATTCCTGTTCCATCCTGTCCAGGTGATCTCATTGTTTTATGAAAAAACTCCAACATCCTGGCTGTAGCCACTCAGGTGGGCCTCCAGCCCCCTGCCAGCCCTCGGGCACAGGGCGAGACTCCTGCCCCGGACCATAGGTAGTGAGCAGCCCAGGACCAGGCTTGGTGACCCTGCTCTGAAAGGACCAGAGACTCACCCTTTTAGCCCGCGGGCTGCACAGCCTCGGTCCTAACTACTCAACTCTGCCGTGGAGCGAACGTGGCCTGGAACAGCCACGGGCAGCAGGTTGACAAACGGGGGTGGTGTGTGCCCGTAAACCTTCACCGCTGTGCTGACACCAGACATCGGCTCATGTGTTGGGAAAGATGATCATTCTTTTGATTTTGTTTCAACCACTTAAATTTTGTTTGTAGAAAAGCCGTGCATGTCCTGATCTCCTGGGGCTGGCCCTCTGGAGGGACGTGGATGGGTGGGGCGGTGACGCCTCTGATCCAGACGTTAAGGTGAATGAGTGAAAAAACCACGGATGGAGAACTTCTCCCGAGCACTTCCTGGCTCAGCACAGCTGGGTGCTTCCATCCTGCTGGCCCAGCTGATTCCCTAAAGGGACTTGGGCGGTGGGAGGGACCCCATATGCAGGCAGCCCGGAACTCGTCTCAGTGCCCCTCCCCCTCCCCCTCAGCCCAAACTTGCCACCCCCACCCCCCGCCGCCCTGGTTGCTCTGGCTCCGAGGCCCAAGTTCCTCTGGGTCTTGCTGACTTCCAAGTTCCCGGCTTCATTCAAGCCTCCTTCCAATGCTAGGAAGCGCTGGTCCCACGCAGCCTCCACGCAGGGTGCCGAGTGGTCACAGTTTCTTTCTTGAGATGCATAGTCCTTTGGAGAGAACTGTCACTCAGCCCCAGGGTGTCTGCATTTTTCACGGCACCAGCAGCTGCTAGGAGTGGGGCACTTACTATGTGCCGGCGCGTCGCTACTTAGGGCCCATCCCCCCATTTCTCCTGCAACCACGTGTGTGCACAGCTGCGGGGAGCGAGCGGGTGTGAGTGGACGGCCAGGTGCCCATTGGCTAGAAATCTTCATGAACCGCCAGTAACCAAAGGATTGCATGAAATAACACATCAGAAAGCCCCAGCTCCAGGCCCTGCACACCCCTGGGGAGTAAGTGCTTGAGAGTCCTTGCTTCTCCCTCCCCCGCTGCCTCTCTTCCCACAGGACAGGTGCCATCACAGCACCAGCCATGGCGGAATATTTATTATCTCTTCACCTGGTAGAGCCTTTGTTAGGTCAGGAATTCCTCACCTTCTATGGTTCTAAACCCTGAGAGAATCTGCTGGGAGTGATGGACTGGATGCCTAGGAAAAGTGAGCACCCGATATGCCCCTACACACACACCTCACACACCATACACCACACACCACATACACACACACCATACACCACACACCATACAACACAAACCACATACACACACACCATACACCACACACCACATACACACACACCATACACCACACACCACATACACACACACACCATACACCACACACCACATACACACACACACCATACACCACATACACACACACACACCATACACCACACACCACATACACACACACACACCATACACCACACACCACATACACACACACACACCATACACCACACACCACATACACACACACACCATACACCACATACACACACACACACCATACACCACACACCACATACACACACACACACCATACACCACACACCACATACACACACACACACACCATACACCACATACACACACACACACACCATACACCACACACACACACCTCACACACACCACACACCACATACACACACACACCATACAACACAAACCACATACACACACATCACACACACATTATACACACGCACACACCACACACCACACACATATACACACAACACACCACAGACACCACACACCTCACATACACACCACACACACATCACACACACACACTCCACCTGGCCTGCATTTTTAAGGCACTTGAGGACCCTAGGGACCCGCACTCACCCAACCGCAGGAGAAGGGGCCTCGCTGCACATTGGGTGCAGGTCTTGGCGGCCCCAGGCAGCACAAGAGAAGAGCCAGCTTCCACTCTGCAAACACGTCATGGAGCGAAGCGCGTGGGCCTCGTTCCGAGCGCCACCCAGGCAACGGCAGAGGCGGGTGCAGACACGGGGACGGACAGTCCCAAGAGAGGACGAAGTCCGCAGCCTCTAGGGCGCAGCCCCACACGCTCACCCCCAAGCGCACCCTCCTGTGACGGGCAGCTCGGTACGACCCGCCCCGTGTCTGGGGAGGGCCCACGGGGGTCTGGGCAGTGGGGTGGCCATGAGCCCGACTCCCAAACTTTCCTTTTCCAACAAGTCCCCACTCGGCACAGCTAACTGCATCTTCCGAACGCACTGACACTCAGTAATTTCAGAGCTGGTAAGATTTCCAAAATTCCCCGACACCGTGAACTTGACTTAGCACGTCTTGCAATAATTAGTCTGGGGGCCCCAAGGAGGCAGTCCAGGGAGAGGGCATTAGTGGGCCGATCTTCAGTCCTGTGATTGAAAAACGGGCCTGTGGAGGATTACGGTCAAAAAAAAATTCACTGGAGCTGTTCGCCCAGAGCACAGTTGCTAAGTAATGAAGGAAAATAAGACGCCAGGTTGCATTAGCCCTAAATAAAATACAAAGCGAGAAGCAGGTAGCTTGTGTTTAGAGTCTGGTGGACCCCATCCAAACAGGCTGGGCTGGGGGCACTGACCAATGATGCTCTAAAGACATGTCACCGAGGGGGTGACCAGCAGAGCCCCTCACCCTCCTGGCTCAGCCCCATCTCACCTCCCAAAGCTTATCCTGAGCTGATGGGGTGGGGTGTGACTTGAACAGCTCCCATTCCATCCTCTGGGGCCCGTGTCAGTGCTCACGGCTCCTCTGGCCCTGATGCTTCCATTCTGATCATTTATCTGCCAGGCTCTGGGCCAAGGACACAGAGCAGGACATGGGCCGTGCCCTCCGGAAGCTCAGGGTCTAGAGGAGGAAAGCCCTCTATAGCACGGTGGGGAAAGGGCGAGGGAGGGAAGCCCAGGGGTCGAGGAAGAGCCCAGAAAGGGGAGCATTTAAGTCTGTAGGGCGTATCAGGGAGGCTTTCTGGAGGTGGTGACAGCTGAGGGGGATGTCGAAGACTAAAGACCTCACCAGGGAGAGCAGAGGATGGGGACATGGGAGTATCCTGCTGGGATGACCGGTGACCTGGCAGTGGGAGGGCACGCACAGTGCACAAGTCTGCAGGCTGACGGGGCTCTGTTCCCACACTTTCAGGTTCTGTGCACTGGCCATCACATTCTATGAGAACAGAAGCGTTGTTTGGGAAGCAGTGGGGTGGGGTGTTCGGGGAGGGCGGAGAAGGGGCAGGGCCAGTGGGTTTGAAGCAGGGCAGGGCGTGGTCAGATCTGGCTCTGAAGCAGGGCTGACGCCTAGAGGGTGGATTAGAGGCCGGCTGCTGGCCCAGGGTGCAAGACCTCCCTGCCTGCACCCAGGAGCGGGCCGGCAGGCTCAAGCCCGCTCAACAGAATGAGCAGGGGGGTCAATGCTGCCCTGAGATCCCATCTGCTCTGAAATCCTGGTGACGCACGGTGGCCCAGAGAAGAGAACCAAAGGGACTTTGCTGGAACCTCAGATCCACCAATGATTGGATGGAGTTGCCGTGAGAAAAAAGTCACCTCCTTCTGAGTCCCAATTTTGTCTGTAAGGCCGGGATACGGACTCTTGGCACATAGAGCTGTCGTAAGGATGAGATGAGGTTATCCCTGCAACAGCAGGCGTCCAGGTGGTGCTTGGAACCAAAGCAGGAGGGGCGGCGGGAGGATGGAGGGCTTCATGGAGGAAGAGGGACACGGGCCGAACCGGGAGGAGGGGACAGTCCATAAAATAAGAATTCTCCCAGGTGACTTCTCCACCTCACCCCGAGGACCCCGCCTGCAGAGCAGAGCACGTCTCCAAAAACTCACTCATTTAAATGCTGGACACAAATTTCTTTCCATTATTGCAAGGCCAGTGAAAGATACAAATTAACTAACACCAGAAACACAGAGAGATCACTTTCAAGGATGGCAATGCAGGTCTTCCTAAGTGTGAATCCGTGGCCAGACCACACAGTCAATTAAATACCCGAAGTCAAAAGCTATCAGCAGGGCTTTTCATCAGTAAACAGGTGACAGGAAGATGGATCCTGGTCCTGGGGCTCTCAGGCGCTGAGCTCAACGCTCACAGTTAAATAGCTTCCACGGAAAAGCTCAGTACGGAGGGTTAGGATTCAGCAGCCCCAGCCACAGCCCCACCCCATTTACTCAGTAAGGCAGTCAAGGGGTCCCCAGCAGCCTTGGGGGCCCCCATAACATTTTCACGGAGGATGTGATTGCAGACGCTAATTATGCGCCGTGGATGCTACGCTCGGGGTCGCTATCAGCCGCTCAGCCCTCACCATCCCGGCAGCATCGCCACGTGCCACGCCTGCTCTGCAGAACGCAGGATGAAGCGGGTGCAAGTGGGGCAGGTCCACTGGATCCCCAAGTGACAGCCCCGAGGACACATGTCCCTGTTCTGGAGAAGGTGCAGAAGCTACGCCTCCTTAGAAGCCTGCCACCAGAAAGGCACCTTGGAAGATTCTGAGAGGGGCGAATGCATCTTCAGGTCTGGGACGCAACCATTCCCAGCAAAAAGCCAAGAGTCAGAAAGAGATGCCAGAACACCAGGGAACCGTTTCAGTGCTTGAATTACAATCGCTGGAGTCTTAAGGCCACAGAGACAATCCTTTAATAAATACCAAAAAAGTGCAATCCAGTCGAATGGGTTTGCATGGATATTGTCCATCGCTGAGAAGACCCAAGCCTCTCTTCTCCAACAGGCCATGAAGTGCAAACTGTTCTGTGATTTCAAGCAGCTCCTCATTGGAATAACCCGACTGCAGCTCAGCTTAAAGAGTCGTAAGATCTTTATATCCGAGGCATTGAAACTCAGCTCTAAAGAGTAAACTATGACCAAGAAAGGATGGCTCACGGGAATGGAAATGGACTGGTCCAAGTTCAAGGGCTAGGAATCAAAGAAGCAGTGCTGTACCCCAACTCATACAGCTGGCGTCCCCTCTCTGGCACCAGGGCACCCCACCCTCTGCACCCTGGGTGCCCCATGTGTGTTCTTTCAGCATCTGTGACTTTCCTAATGCCGGTCCCCCGACCATCTCCACCAAGACCACCTCTGGAGGATTGTTCGTGGGCTTTCGAGGCTGTTCTGCTGCCCGATCGCCTACTCGCAGCAGCCTTCCACCCCAGGCGGGTCTATGCGACCCAGCTGTGCCTTTCCCACCCCCTACCCCAACTTAGGCCCCACCAGGATCGACATGGACATGCACATGTGTTTGACCACTGTGCGAGGAACGGAACTGAACAGAGTAGAGCCAGGTGTGAAATAGCAAGTTTTCCCAAAAAAGTCCACCTGGGGGGCCTCCCTGGTGGCGCAGTGGTTGAGAGTCCGCCTGCCGATGCAGGGAACACGGGTTCGTGCCCCGGTCCGGGAAGATCCCACATGCCGTGGAGCGGCTGGGCCCGTAAGCCATGGCCACTGAGCCTGCACGTCCAGAGCCTGTGCTCCGCAACAGGAGAGGCCACAACAGTGAGAGGCCCGCGTACAGCAAAAAAAAAAAAAAAAAAAAAAAAGTCCACCTGGGGAGACTTCCTTTTACGGGCGAGATGGCAGACTAAATAGCATTGAATTCCTTACCACACAAACAAGAACCAAGCTTAATTAAATGTACCTTAAAATATTTTAAGTTGCATTGTTGAGCTGGCAAACATAGGAAACTTTAGAGGTCAAAACCCAAAGTAGTCACAGAGCTAGCTTTGAGCCAGCTTTCCTTCAGTGTATCCACCACATCCTGGAGTGGCAGGCTCCCAAACTGCACACATCCTCCTCTTCTTCCTAACAACAGAACTGTCAACTTTCAGCTGGACATAGGACCACACAGAATAGAGGCTGCACTTCTCAGACTCCCCTGAAACTTGGGGTGACTCTATAACTAAGTTTGACCTAAGAACATGAGTAGAAGTGCTGTGTGAAGTATCTAGGAAGCATCCTTAAAATGACAGCACGTTGTTCTGCATCCCCTTTCTCCTTCCCAATAACTGGAATATGGACACAATGGCCGGTATTGCAGCAGCCATTCTGGACTGTGAGGGACCTTGAGTGAAGCATAAAGAAGAAACCTTGACCCCTTATGCTGAGGATCAGCAAACCAGCCCTGCACTGACCACTGCCAGATTTATTGGTCATAAGAGAGAAACAGACTAGGAAACATCTATCCTAAGTAAGTCGAAGTGGTTTGGGTTTGTATGCTATTATTCATGCCCGAAATGAATCCTAATACAATGGGAGATCTTGGATCTCTGTTTTGATGGCTGCAATGAAAGGTGGGGGTCAGGAGACAAAGCCAAGAAAGGGAACCCAGTAAGAAGCCCTCTGCTCAAAGCTGGGACCCCAGAGGGCTATATCTTTGTTGTAAGGGTGAACTAGAGAGAAAATTATGATGTAGAAGGAAACCTGCCCATCTCTACCTTATCCCTGGGAAGAGGAGTAAAGTACATACAAACACACACACACACACGTCACACACACACACACACACACACACACACACACACTCCAGGCAAAATCATTGCCAGATGGATGAAAGTTCACTAATTTAATGATAAAAGGTTCAATTTAAAAGAAAGACATAACAGTATATAATATTCTAACCTCATAATAGAATATAGCCTCAAAATAAATAAATGAAACGTTGATAGAACTACAAGCAAAAAAGTCACAAATCTGCATTCAGTGTAGAAATTTTAATACATCTCTCTCAACAATCAGTAGTCAAGCAGACAGAAATCAGTGAGACTACAGGAGATCTGAATGACAGCTTAAACAAGCTTGATCAAAGGAGATGTTTGGGGCACTCTAACCAGTTCTCTTGGACACTTAGGGAACAGGCAGCATAATACACCACGCACTATGTCAGAAGGCAAGTTTCTTCTGATTTAAAGGACTCATGCAGGTCACACTCTCTATTTGGCCACCTGGGGGGCTGGCAGAATAATGCCCCTACCCCCAGAGAACCTGCAACCTTGCGATGCAGGATCCTTGGAACCCGTGAGGATGTCACCTTCCATGGCCAAAGGGACTTTGCAGATGTGATTAAATTAAAGATCTTGAGAAGGGAAATTATCCTGGATTATCTGGGTGGACCTCATGTAATCACAAGGGTCCTTGTAAGAGGCAGGCAGGAGGGTCAGAGTGAGAAGAGGAGGTGTGACAATGGAAGCAGAGGGACTGAGTCAGAGGGACAGACTGAAGATGCTTTGCTGCTGGCTTTGAAGGTGAGGAAGGAGCCGCAAGCCTTGGAATGCACCTTGAGGCTGGAAAAGGCCAGGAACAGAGTCCTCGCCTAGAACCTGTGCAAGGTGCACGGCCCCGTCCGCTCGCTGAAACCCCTTTCAGGCTTCTGGGCTCCAGGCTGTGAAAGAACGTTTCTGCTGTTTCAAGCCACCGCCTTTGTATTCACGTGTCATAGCAGCTACCGGAAACGAGTACAGCACGCCATCAAATTAGAAACTGACTAAAGAAAGGTTACATGAGAACCCTCATACCTTTAATCACTTAGGAAGCCTTCCCTGGCCCTTGCTGCTGTCCTTAGAGTGTCGTCTAAGCTCTAGAGCAAAGACCCCGCTCTCCCCATAACCCCGCCCACACCCATCCGGCCCTCGCGTCTCTCCCAGCTCTTCCCCATTAATGCTCTGCTCCAGCCAGAGGGAGGAGGGAGCTGCCCCTGGACGGTACCAGAATCACAGTGAGAGTCGCCACACGGAACCGTGCACGTAAGGCATGTGTGCAATCTGTGGGGCGGCCTGGGGCAGAAGCTAGAGCAGCAAAGGAATCCACGCCCTGGGGGAGCTTCGTGGTCCACGGCTTGGGGCCCGGGGGGCCCAGTTTTCCATTTGAAGGCCCCCAGGGCACACCTGTCTTCACCTGGTGCCTGCCAGCACCTCCTGCTCGTGGACCCTTCCTCCGAGATCCACATCCGGGTGCAGGTGGGCAGGCTGGCGTGAGGATGGGCATTTCTAAGGCTGCCAAGGAAACCACCTGTGCCAAGTGCTAAGTGCCTGGCCTGGTGCCTGGCGCGTGGACACTTCCATCGTCACAGTTGCTGCTCCAAGGCCACACCAGTCCCCTCCCAGCCCCCCTGGCTAGGCTGGCAGTGGCTGAAGGCCAAGGCGGGTGCATTCTGGAGTCGAGCCCTGAGGACCCGGGGGAGCCAGAGCCCAGGCTTCCAGGCCGCTGTGGGTATGACTTTGCAGAAGGAAGCTTTGTCCTCTCCTGGCTTAACAGCCGGTGTCCCTAGACGGGTCTCAGCAAGGCTCCCGTGTGTCAGCAGCCTCTCCTGGCCCCTCTTCTCCCGGCTGCCTTCCCGGAGAGCCTGTGCTTCAGTCCTGCAAGAGCAGCAGCGCCAGGCAACATCAAAGCCAAGGAGGTGGCCGCGGCCCCCCACGCGGCAGGGGCTCCACGTGCCGCAGCAATGGCACCTTTGTGGCGGGACCCAGAGCAGCTCACCACTAACCCGGCTCGGGGAGATCGCCCCCACCCCTCGCAAGGTGCTCACGGCCAGGGCAGGCTCGAGGTGGCTTCCACACTCCACTTCTGAGAAATGGGAGAATACCGCGTATTAGAAGAAACCGCTGCAGGAGTTTCTTAGGGACAGAGCTCAAGCGAGCTTGGCAGGAAGAATGTTCCAGTCGCAGAAAATTGGGGGGGGGCACGTCAGCCCCTGTCTGCCTCTCGCCTTCTGCCATGCTTCTCCCCACCCCTCCAGGAGCCTGCCTGTGAGCGCGCCCTGCGCACAGTAGGTGCACCCCTGGCACATTGACCCACCCGCCCACTTCTGCACGTCCAGGCTGTGCCAGGCTTGGTGCGGGCTGGCCTGATGAGTGATCACAAGTGCAGATGGCTAACCAGTTCCAGATGCAGAGGGTGGCTCGGATGCAGAGCCCCTGGTCGCGTTGGACCAGCTGCACCCGGAGCCCCTTGGAAGCCCCTTCCCGACAGACGTACAGACCTCAGAGGGGTTTGGGCGGACGGTGGCAGAGCCGACACATGCCCGAAGCCCAGTGAGGAAACTCTTCCTCTGACCCCGCGAAGCAGCTTGACCATGAGTCAGATCAGCGGCCCTGCGGCCTCCTCTGAGGTGACAGCGTTGAACTTGACCTGAGCCTGTGCTGCCGGAAACGCCGATGGTGCAACCCCTGCCGTCTGTGCTCCAGAAAACAGCTACTGCAAGAACCCCTGCCCGTGTGCCTTAGAGGAGATGCGGGTGCCCCCTCGTGTACTTGTGACACAGACCCCCGAGTTCCCATTCTCTGCTCATAAAAGAACTGCCAACCTGCGGACCCCACTGACCAAGCTGGACAAATGCCGACAGCGCGCCTTGATTGGCTTCCGGCAGGCCTCTCTCCCGCCTACAGGCTGGAACTGACTCACCCGCCGAGGTGAGCGGACTCGGGGACACAGAACGACCTCTCTTCCACAGCCCTTCCTGAGAGTCAGCTGACCGCAGAGCAGAACACCGCCTGCTCACGCAGCCCCGTTCCACTCCTTCCGCCCCATTTACTCCTCCCCAAAAAGAAACCCTCTCCCCTCACCTGTGGGATGCTCCGGGTGAGTCGTTCTAGCAAATGGTCAGAGCCCTCGCCCAATTGTAATAGCCCCACCTTATTGTAACAGCCCCTCCCCTTATTGTGATAGGCCCTCCCCACTGTAATAGCCCTGCCCAATTGTAGTAGCCCCACCTTATTGTAACAGCCCCTCCCCTTACTGTGATAGGCCCTCCCCCACTGTAATAGCCCTGCCCAATTGTAATAGCCCCACCTTATTGTAACAGCCCCTCCCCTTACTGTGATAGGCCCTCCCCCACTGTAACAGCCCGGCTCCATTGTAATAGTCCCTCCCCCTATTGTAATAGCCTCTGCCCTGTTGTAATAACCCCTCCTCCTGTCGCAATAGCCCCTCCCCCTACTGCATTAGCCCCATCCCCCGACTGAGACAGTCTTTTCAAATCAAGTGTCTCCTAAGTCTGGACTTACTTCTTATTTGACAGAGGAAATCCGCCCGCAGGCACAGCGCAGCGTCTCTTTCGCTGTGTGACACTGTGTCATGGCTCCTTGAGGTTTCCTACTGGGATTTTCCAAATTCAAAGAGCTGAGTCCCTCACTCTTTGAAAATCCCCGGGGCGTCCCGTGAGCCCGGCACGACTTGAATAGGGGCTGAGTGCCGCCCTTCCGCCACAGGACGGCTTGGACTGGCCTCTAGGGTCCCCCGACACCTGTCCACTCAGCTGCCCCGGGGTGGTGCATGCCGCCGGGTGCCAGGACATTTCCTGTAACTCCGGGTCGAGTGGGTGTGGACAGCAGAGACCCCAGCGCAGCGCCAAGCCAGCGGAGCCCGGGAGGCCTGGGCAGAGACGCATCCATTCCCGAGAGCCCCGAGGTACCGGAGCAGCTGTGCCTCAACTGCTCCCCAAAGGAAGGTGGCTTCCTCCTAGAACGTTCCTTTTAAATTACATTTAAAAATTAACGAGCTTGTCAGAGGGAGGATGGAAACAGGTTACTGCACAAAAGGAGAGAAAATCTGAAAGAACAGGTTCTTCCAGGCCAATTTACCTGGAAGAACTGGGTATCTTTTTGAGCCTGCCAATTAAACAGCGCTTTCCCTGAGTCAAAGAGCTGAGTCTTGGCACCAAAGACACTCTGCAGACAGAATCTGACACGCAGGTCTGGCAAGGCCCCATAAGAAGCCACCCGAGCGGAGAGCACTGTCTGTGCGTCAGCCAGGAGAGGAAGCTGCCCTCGCGCGGGGGAGGCGTTAACCACGCCCTCTGCCTTTAGCATCTCCCCGGATCCCTCCGCAGCCGCTTTCCTCGCAGAAGGTCCTTGAACATCCCCCGTCGCACATATCTGTGCCAGGCTCACAGATCCACTCTTTAATATGCTTGGTTTCTGCTAATCCAACGTAGAGTTGTTTTATGTCTTCTGAAAGCGGCAGAACCGACTAAAAGGTGCAAAATGCTGCCGAGTCCAATCTGTGAGGAGGGGCGCTGCTCACGCCAATGAAAGCCTCATTGGCAGTCATGCAGACCTAACAGACACCTGTCAGTTCCTGTAGCAGTAACGCAGGATGGGGGAGATGGAGAGAGCAGTGCCGGGCACTTGTGCATCCCCACAGGCCCAGGGCAACACAGACGCCAGACCGCGACCCCCGAGGGCAGTCCCTGGCCTCCACTCCTGGTGCACCATGAACTATCCAGGTGCATCCGGGCACCTGGCACCTAGCAAGCATTCAGTGAGCACCTGTGAGCGCACGGACACTAGAATAAACAGACCCACTGCCCACCTGTACCGCTGTATAGGACAGCGAGGAGATGGCGTCTGCGTACTGTGGCAGAATAAGAAGTGTCTACTTGGTCTTCGTTCGGGTTCCTGCCACACAAATCCTAAAACCTTGGGAATCTCTGGAGGGGTAAGAGTTTCTTTCATATGCTAATGAGAGGATGGGGGGCTGGGGGCCTGTGGATAGTTTCAGGATGGGGGCTGGTCACCAGCAAGACCAAGGCGAGATTAGAGGGTCCGAACTGTCAACCTCCCCCCACCCTTCTCTCCATCAAAGCGAGAAGGGCTGGAGCTTGAGTTCAATCACCAAGGGCCAAAGATGTAAGCGGTCGCGCCTATGTAAGGAAGCCTCCATACAATCGCCAGACAGTGGGTTCCAGAGCTTCTTGGTTGGCGAACACATCCAGGTGCTGAGAGGCCCCTACCCCACCCCCCAGAGCCCACCTTGCCCTGGGGAGCTCTTCACCTGCCTGTCCTGACTTGTGTCCTTTATAACAAACCAGCAGGAGTGAGTGACGCTCTATTCCAGCTCTGTGAGTCGTTCTAGCAAATGGTCAGCCCCGGGGAAGGGGGTGTGGGAAGCCCCTGATTTAGCAGCAGATCTGTCAGAAGCACAGGTGACAACTTGGGACTTGGAACCGTTGCCTGAAGGGGGTCAGCTTTCTGCAACGGAGCCCTTAACCTGCGGGGTCTGCACTGACCCCAGGTGACAGTGTCAGAACTGCACGGAGAGTTGAGAGGCGGTGCTGGGGAGCGCGCCTCACGTGCTGATCTGCTACAGCTCACGTCCCATCTCCTTCAGTCCTTGAGACAGCTTCTCGAAGTTGCCACTGTCATCGTCCTGATTTTGCAGATGAGGAAGCTGAGGCGCCCGGACGACGCACCCCTTGAAGGATCAACGGCTAATGAGGCAGCATCAGACCCCAGGGCACGCCTCTTAGATGCTCAGAACTCCACCTGGAGCCCCCGTGTAGGGCCGGTGTTGACGAGGAAGGCCCCCAACACCCCAAATCAGCACCCCCTCTGTGACCCACGAGAGAGGTGGGCAGCCCACCATTCATTCTGTAATTTCTGCAAGTGCATTCACTTTATTTCCCACTCAAGGCCACGGGCAGATCCTGCGGCAGGCGATGACCATTTGTGTTCGTGAACCCCCCCGACACCGAGGTAGACAGTTGCACCTGTTTTACTGATGGGGAAACGGAGGCACAGGGCGACTGCAGCTCAGGGGCCAAGGTGCTTCCCCAAGGCGTACAGCTGTCGGCATCCGCACTGGGATGGGGCCCAGCGCCCTCACTCTGGACCATCCATCCCATCCTTCTCTGTCCTTGTTTTATTTATATTTCCCTAGAGACCAGGGACATCTGAAGCCAGGAATTGAGTGTCTTTATTTTGGCATGCCCTGATCTTTCGCAGGTCCAGGCAGACAAACGCGCTCAAGAGAGGCCTAATGAATGAACAAACTGAAAACCGCCTCGAAGTGGAAAATGTCAGGACGGTTCCAGTAATCGCCCATGTGGTCTCCCTCCTGCGCTTTATGAGCGGTGATTCTCCGCGTGGCATCTTCTCCTGCACAGGCTCCCAAGAGGGGCCGAGGTATCGCTGCGGTCGACGAGTCTACCCATAATGACAGTATTATTTTAAAATTGGGCAATTTCTGTACAGTAAGTTACAACGGCTCAGCTGTAGGCTCCCGTATTAATTGGCGAATGGCATCTCCGCCTGCTACTGCAGAGTCTGGCCTTGTTTTCACTCCAGCTGGGGCCGCCCCCGCCTCGCAGGCGCCCTCGGCGTGGCCCGGTCTCTGCAGGGTTCTGAGCCCCCGCATCACTTGGAACCCATCTGGTCTTTAAAGGGCTGTGAAGCCCGGCCAGAGGCGAAGACGGCAGAGCCAACACTTGGAGAGTGAGAGGCGGGGGACCAGGAAGGAAGGCCTGGAAGGGGACCAGGACGGCTGGGTGAACTTACGCCCCCGCCCCCCCCAGGATGAGTCCACGTGTGATGACATCAACAGGTGTTCTTGCCCCTTGATTACAGGCACCTGCAGCAGACTGCATTTGCCGACAACGACCGCTGTGGTATCTCCCATCTCACCCGCTCTTGTGAGGCGTGACCTGGCTGCCCCCCCGCTAAGTGGCAGAGCCTCTTTCCCCTCCCCTGATTCTGGGCTGGTCTCGGTGACTTCCTTGGCCAAAGGAACGCAGCAGAAGTGACGTTCCGGGGCTTCTGATCAGAAGAAGTCTTTCACGTCTGTCGGGGCCTCTTGAGATGCTTAGAAATGTCCTCTGTCAGAACTCAGCCGCCAGGACACCCACATCAATGCAGAGGTCACGTACAGGTGTATACGTGCTCCGGCGGAAGAGCCCAAACGAGCCCTCAGCCATCTGCCGATATCAACGGAGGGAGCGACGTCGCCCAGCCCAGTCGAGCCTTCAGATGAGAGCAGCCCAGCCAACATCCAACCAAGACTACACGGGAGACTCAAGCAAGAGCCGCTCAGCTGAGCCCAGTCAACCCACAGAAGCCTGGGAGATAAGAACCAATTGGTGTTTTGAGCCAGTAAGCTTGGTGCTTTGCTATGCAGTGGTACAGAACCAGAGCCGCCCCTGTAAACTGGCATTTACTTTCAAGTGCGGAAATTTCTAGCGTTCATGGCACACCTACCAGGAGCCGGACATTCTGCTTGGTGGTTTATGTCATTCATTCATTCAACAAATCCTCACAACAGCAGAAATAAGGATTATATTTTAGAAAGGATGGGATAGGTTTGGCTGCAAATCCAGGCTGCAGTCCCAGCGACCTGACACATCAAAGGTTTCTGTGCTGTTTGTACCACGTGTCAGTCGAGGGCTGACAAAGGCTCTGCTCCAGGCAGCCATGCCGGGATCCAGGCCAGCAGAGGCTCTGCTCTCTGGACCCTTGCCCTTCCCAGTCGTTAGATGGGGAGGGCGATTGGAGATTTGCACGTGGGCTTTTCACGGTGCTCCCCTGGAAGAGACCCCTGTGACTTCCCCTCCCACATGGCCACACCTGCTGTGAGGGGCTGGGGAGCTCCGATGTCCACGCAGCCGAAGGAAAGGTGAACTGGAGGTGGGGGGAGCGCTAGAAACGTCGGCCCCTCTGTCCTCCTGCTTTATTCAAGGGGCGGGGGATGCCCAGGCGGGGGAGCCCAAGTTCATTACTGTGGTCATAGGATTAGTGAGTTGGTTGTAGAACTGACCTGTTTGGCTCCAGATACACCAGTGTATCCCAGTGCAGCCTGCACTTAAAAAAAAAAAGATGATCATTAGAGTAGCAACAGAGGGCTGAAAGTGGCCAGTTGGTGGAGCCCACGAAACTAATGAACAGGACCAGCGTTGTAAACAACAGAGCCCTGGAGAAAATGAAAGGGGCTTTGCTGTCTAAACCCGAGGCCGGTCTTTTCAAACTATAAAGAAGAGAAACTCAAGGCTGCCTGTGGTGTTGAAAAACCTCGAGCACGACAGCCTGGCGGCTTCCTGGTTGCTTTGCCAATTTAAAGGAGGCTTTTTTCCCTCGCCCGCAGCCTGCTGGGGTTTTCTGTTTGTCCGCTGAAACGGCCCCGTATAAACCTTTGAGGAGGTCTTGAATGTCCCTTGGAGGTTGACAAAGAAGCCCAGAGAAATGGAAGCGCGGATCCGAGTGCCCCACGGCCGGAGGAGGGCAGCGGGCGTTTGTAGGAAACCCACCCACCCGTCCGTGGGGTGGGCACCCCTGACCAGAGACCTGCGGGGCTGCAGGCCTGCACCGGGATTCCAGGGCCTGGGGGCTGCTTCGGGAAGCCCTGCGGGGTAGGGTGGGGGTGGGATAGGATTTGCATCAAATCTAACACGGCCTCTACCCCACTACCAGCTTCGTCCTCGCGAGCCAGCTTCCAGAGGGCTGCTGGCAGGGGCCTAGGAGCGGCCGGGGGCTGATGGGGCTGGAGACTCGGCCCCACGAACCCACCCCAGCTCTCCACTCCCCCGCCCGCCGAGTCAGGACGAGTGTCCGCTCCTCCCGGGCCCAGGGCTGGAGGTTCCTGTATTAATGGCTGAACTTGGGCCTCACTAGCTGTGCCGAAAACCACCCCCCAAAAGCCTTCCAGAGGCTCCTCCGGAGATCTCCCCGCTGGACCAGATGGAGCAGAGGGGCCGCCAGTCTTGGAGGGACTCCAGACAGCTCCCAGGCTGGGCTGCAAAATGGGATGACAGCTCTATGCGTTGGTGAAAAGTCTTAGGCTGTGGACACACCCGCAGGAAGGGGGAGGCGGGAAGGAGAAGGGGAGGGAAGAAACGTAGGTGGTTTGGAAGAGGGAGGAGAGAGGAAGTGGAAGCTGGGGTGGGAGAGCCGTTTGGAAGAACAGAGGGAGGGAGGACAGAGAGAGAGTGTGGCTGGGTCCAGTCCCGGCTTCGCCGCCATGTGCCTGGGGGCCCTTTCAACTTGTCTCCCCAACAGAGAGCCCAGAGAGCCGGCCTCTGGACAGGACACATCACCGAGCGGCCTGGGGTCAGATAACACGGCCATGCTAACATCATGTCTGCAAAACCACTTTTGGATTTAAACTGCCGGCAAGCTGCAAAGCAGATATTTTCTACATTTCAACGATAAGGAAGTTAACTCCTTTAAATACAGCGATGCCTAGTGTTCTATGGCTCCCATGACAAATGGCCACAAGTGGCTTAAGACAAGACACGTTTATTACTTTACGGTCCTGAAGGTCAGAAGTTGAACACGGTCTCGCTGAGCTAATGTCAAGGTGTGGGCAGGGCTGAGCTCCTTCCAGAAGCTCCGGGGAGAATCCGTTTCCTTCCCTCTTCCGGCTCCCAGGGGCACCTGCATTCCTTGTATTTCTTGCCTCATGGCCCCCACCTCCATCTTCAAATCCAGTAACGCACACCGGCTCTGCCATTCTTACAAGTCACGTCTCCCTCCAACCAGGCCCAGGAACGATCTCTGCTTTTAAGGACCGGTGTGAGAGGACGGGGCCACCAGGATCCTCTGGGATCATCCTTCTGCCACGTCAGGGGACACAGGTACAGGTTCCAGGAAAGAGGGGCCATGACTCTGCCTTCCAAAGCGGGCTCTACCAACAGTGTGTGAATATGAAGTCAAATGCCAAACCGCCATGCTCATGCTTAGGCTGGTTTTCTGCTCATAAACGGTCCGGCGGGAAAGGGGTGTGGGACCCAGTTTAGCCAGGGCAGCCTCTCCCGTGGGCAGAGCACGAGGCTAAGAGCTCAGTTCAAATCCACTCAACTCACTTCCACGGGTATTTGCCGTGAGCCTCCTATGCTGGGGGCACCGTTAGGCCACCATTGCCCTGTGCCTCTGGTGGGAGCTCGGTGACGTCTGTGGATTGGACAAGTGAATGGAGGTCTCCAGGGCAGGAAAGGGTCACAGGATGAGGTGATGCTGAGCCCAGCCCCATTCCCTATTAGCAGCGTGTCTTTGCCAGTTTCTCTCCCGCCTCAGTTTCCACATCTCAAAAATGGGTACGTTTATCTCCCTCCCTCATCCACTGTGTTTGGATGTGATAAAGCACGTGAAAACGGTTCACAATGTACCCAGCGCCCCACCCCCAGCTCCTGTGAGGAGAGCCAAGTCCCTGGACTCACAGGCCCGCGGAGACTGTTCACAAGCCCTTTCCTTCTTAGAGTTAGCAAGTAACAAAGAGAATCCCATTGGCAAGATGAAAGCGCAGCCGTGAACGTGCATGCCTCGTTGAGTAATCAAACACCCCGGGTCCCTCCCAGAAGAAGGGATCACAGCGTAATGTTCTACCACATACTTAAATTCAAATTAGTCGTTATTTAATATTGGGGCAAACTGCACGAGAAGGTCGCGTTTTCGGTCTAATGTGTCTTAATTAGCATGGCTGACTCCCCAGCAGGGCACACATACCCCAGTAAAGCCGTGTTTCTTTCTCTTGTTCTACTCATGCTGAAGAGATGCACCCTGGAAACAGTGGTAAACGGCCACTCCCATTCCCGGCTTCCTTTTCTCAACGTCCTGCCAGTCCTTTCCCTCCACATCTCCTGGCCCCTCCAGTGGCATCATCTCTCCCCCCGACCCGCCCCGGTTCACGCACAGATCTGCCGAATCTTCCTGTTTGTCTCCAGACAAATCCAGACCGTCTGGGTTCAAATCCTGCTCTGCCATTTCCCAGCTGTGTGACCTCAGCTGTATTACTTAACCTCTCTGAGCCTCAGTTTCCTCATCTGTCAAAGGAGGATAATAGTAGTTCCCACTGCTTAGGTCACTGTGAGGATTACTATATGCAAGATGCTTACAAAGGTGCTTATCCAAGGGTCACACCCATAAATGTCACCTATTACCACATGCTAGTATTGTTTTTATTACTAATACAGTCAGCCATCAGTACCAATATTCCATGCCCTAAGTCTCTCCCAACCTCTCCGCCCTCGTTGTCAATGCCAGATTTCACCCCTGGGCTATTGCAATGGCCTAACTGGCCTCCCACATGGAATCTGTGGGCTCTGACCGGGACAAAAAGCCCATCAGACTCTCTGACACAGCGTCCAGGGCCCTCATAACCTCACCCTTCCCTGCTGGCTGCTTCATCCCACCCCTCCCCCTCCTGCCAGGGCACCAGGCTCACTGGGAGGCTCCCCATCTCCCCAACAGGCTACACTCTTTCAGTCCTCTGTGTCTTTGCACGTGCTGTTCCCTGGGCCCACAATGCTCATCCACTTATCTCTGAATTGCCAGTGACCGCCCCCGCCAAGAGAAGCAACTTCATTTTCGTGTCCTCTGTGAAGGGTCCCAACCAGGGCTGTGTTAGTAGCCAGCTCCTCTGTGCTCGGAGAGAAAAGGAACAGAACAAACTGAAAGCAAAATAATACAGAAATCTTTCCCACACCACTGTCTGGGCATTCACCGCACTGTGCTGTGGATGGATGGATGGACGCGTGGGTGGATGCAGGGATGCAGGGATGCATGGGTGGGTGCGTGGGTGCATGGGTGGACATGTGTCCGTCTTCTCTACCAGATCCTCCTCCTCCAAGGCAGGAGTCCTGACTAGTTTCTCCCTGAAGGCATGTCTGACACCAGTTTTCCAAGATGGAAAATAAATGCCTTTACAAAGACTTTTACACCAACTACTGTCTGTGGACAAGGCAAGCCCTTGCAAGTCCCCTGAAATGCAGTCAGAAGGGGGGTCTTCAACCACAGACAAACCTTGGTCCTCTGGGTATCATGCAGCAGATTCCAAACTGGGTTCCCAGCTGCAGCTCCCTTAGGACCAGGTCGACCCTAAAAGCTCTGGAAAGCTGATTCTTCGGGTCCTCAAATGTGCACGGGCCAGAGCGAACCCCAGGGCCTGCTCCCTGAGCCCGGCGACCCCAGGACACATGGAGAGATTTCCATGTATAAGAGGCCACCTACTCAGAGTCCAAGTTAAAATACAGCCTTTCCTTCTAATACAAAACACACCAGCAGCCACATGTTTCATCAACCTATAGAAACCCAAGGCGAGCTTCGCCCAAGACATTTCACAGCCCCAAGCTGCCTCTGGCATGACACTCGAGAGACGGGACATCACTGCGGCTTGGCTGCTGAAACAAAAGAGAGGATTTGCTGACCCCGGAGTACGCTCACTAATCAGCCAGTTCCTTATGCAGAGACCAGACGGGCGGCCATTCTCATGCCTGCTGGCTCCTCTCCCTGGGGACCCCGGGGGGAGGACAGAGGACATCGTAGGCTGTCAGACACACAGGAAAACTCTGTCTCTGGGAGCTGCGACAAATCCTCAGGGCCACCTTTTACAGTTAAAGAAACTGGTTTTAAAGGCCTGAAAAAGTGCATTCTGTTGTTACAGAAAAGCAATTCATCTTTTTTCGTTGTTGGCATTGAGATGACAGATTGATTCTTTAAAAAAGATGTCTGCTCCATATCCCCGAGGACAGTCCAGCTCATAAGACACGGGACTTGAGGGAGAGGATGCTGGAACTCTCCCAGCGCAGGCCAGATCTGCTCGGAGGACCCCACCAACCCGGGCAGGGGTGGGACCAGCTGAGCCGCTGTCATCCTGATAGCCCCACGGGCAGGAAGTAGAGGTGGCAGGACAGTCTCCCTGACTGGCCACTTCCTATTTTCAAAGTGATGGGGAGACAGGCAAACAGGCTGGATCCAGACTGAAGTGGTACCCACCTTCTCCCCTGCTGTGAGCACCAGACTGGGGTGCCTGGGGGGCGGTGCCTCCAGGCAGAGTGGGTCTCTATGGAAACCCTGCAGGCAACCGCCTTGGGCCTCAGCAACCCACCGCCCCATGGACCAAGTACCTGCTTGAACATGGTCCCCACCGTCAGAGAGGAGACCCGGGCTCACCCCAAGGTCACAGAGCAGCTGAGGAGGCGACAGTTACCCACAACCCAGAAACCCTCAGCCCACCTCCTCTTCCAACCCAGACCAACACCACAGCCCAGAGACCCGGCATCTGAGAGTGGCAGGACGTCGGCCACCATCCAAGACCAGACACATCTCCACGATACTGTTCCAGGGGGTTGCCTGGCCTCTGCTCGTACGCCTCCCGCGCCTCGTGCTGGGTTCAAATCCCCCTCTGCCACTTATTGGTTGAATGAGCTCAGGTGAGTTACTCAGTATCCCTGGGCCTTCGTTTCCTCTCTCTGGGACAGGGATAATAGCGGTCCTTGCCTCGCAGGGCTGCCCTGAGGGTTGAAAGTACTCCCGTGGGTGTCCAGAACTGGACCTAGGTCCCGACCTCCATCACAGAGGCCCCTGGCATCACACGGAGGCTCACAGGCCTTCAACATGGTTCAAGAATGATGTTTACCTGAGCTATAAACCCCCAAAGAATTAAAGACAAACACATACATGCACATTCAGAGACCACTGTTCACAAGAGCCCAGAGGTCAAACAAGCCACGTGTCCAGCAGTGGATTAGCGGACACACAAAATGCAGCGTATTGGCGCAACGGAATATCACTCGGTCGTAACAAGAAGTGAAGTCGTGACACTTGCTACCATACGGGAGAGGCTCAAGAACCTGAGGCTACAGGAAAGAAACCGGACGCCCGAGGCTACATATTCTGTGAGCCCATTTCTGTGCCAGGTCCGGAGCGGGCCAACCCAGAGAGACAGAAAGCAGACGGCTGGCTGCTGGCGACGGGAGGGGCTGCTTCCTGGGGGCAGAGTGTGCTTCCAGGGAGATGCACGTTTCTTGGAACTAAATACAAGTGCTGATTGCACAGCACCGAGAACGTACTAAATGCCACAGAATTGTTCACCTGACGTGGCTCACGGTATGTTAAGTGAATTTCACCTCAATTCAAAAAAAACCCGAATATTATAGAGAGTGATAGAGATACGGGTCTAGTCCTTTCTCTCCAATTAGAAGAGACGTGTTCATTACTGGTGCTATAAGAGAAAATGTAAAGTGGAAAATGAAAATGAGATAGATTCATATATTGAGGCATTTTGTCTTTTTCTTGGCACACATATCTTACTTCTGGTAAATTAGGAGATGGACACGCATACTTTCGGTTCCAGCTTTTTCACTCAGGTACGTTCCTGGGGTCTTAAACATTCTTCGAAACACGCTTCTAAGCAACTGGACACTGAGCCCTCGTGTGGACTCAGCACAACTATTTAACTTGGCCCGTGTTTATCTTCAGAGGGGCTAAGACAAAGCCCTTCTGAAGCAGCCACGTGGAGAAGCGTGGTGACGTGTGATGAGCCCGACACCACGCTTCTCCACGGCAGTGCCCGGCACAGGATGCAGGCCACATCGCCATCCACTGGTGACCTGCAAAGGAGGGAGGGGACAGCAGGAGCAGCGCTGGCGTCAGCCAGTACAGACCTGGGTCTGCGGAGCTGTCCCTCTTCACAGTCAAGGATGCTTTTCTGAGAAAGGAACCTCAGATCCGCTCACGGGAGACTCTAGAGAAACCACTCACCTGCCTTTCATTGCATTCTCATCCCTCCCGAGATCTGGGGGAAGGAGTGGGGTCTGAATCTCTGAGTACTTCTTGCTTGTCTCTGAGGGCTGAGCGTCACTTGCTGTTTTTATTATTTTTAGCTCTGAGCATGGCCTGGCCAGCTTTGCGGGTGTCAGCTGAGCAGCCAGTGGAGGACTGGGGCTGGGGTGTCCGTTGTCGCTTTCCCTCTGGGAGAACGACGGGGGCACGTGAGGAGGGTGAGGGAGGCCCTACCACGTGCCCAGCAGAGCCCACGGAGCACTGGGTTGTAAGAAATGATTACTCCTAATGATGCTGGTCTTTTTTTTTTTGTGGTACGCGGGCCTCTCACTGTTGTGGCCCCTCCCGTTGCGGAGCACAGGCTCTGGACGCGCAGGCTCAGCGGCCATGGCTCACGGGCCCAGCCGCTCTGCGGCATGTGGGATCCTCCCGGACCGGGGCACGAACCCGCGTCCCCCACATCGGCAGGCGGACTCTCAACCACTGCGCCACCAGGGAAGCCCAATACTGGTCTTTATACATGAAGTACTGGAGGTGTTTGCGTTTTGTTCTAAGGGATTAGCCAATATAATTCCCATCACAATACTGGGAAGAAGCAACCGTCATCATCCTCATTTTACAGATGAGGAAACTGAGGCACAGAGAGGTGAAGTGACTTGCCCAAGGTCACACAGCAGAGCCAGAGCTCACACGAACCCGTCTGGCTGCATTGCCGTCCTTGACTCTCCACTGCATAGCCCTAACCCTGTGGGACCAGGGCTTCCTGAGGTCCAGCCTTCCCCCACCCCATGAGTACTGACGGCCACCATGGGAAGCACAGCAGAATTCCACAGAAAACGAGCCCATTGCTGCATTTTGAACACCGCTTGAGCTCAGATACTGCCAGATGAGCTTCCTGGCTGTCCGTGGGCGCCCCTGTCCCACAGTCTCCCCACCCTCGTCCTTGCAGTTGTGACGGGAGCATGTTATGTGGAAGGAAAGCTTGGGGACTTGTTAATCGCCTGCGATTAATCGCCTGTGGCACAGTGCAAAACAACGAGCAGAGCGAGGCCGATGGGAGATGCTGGTCGTAGTTTTCCTTCTTTTTTGGCAGGAAAAGAGCAAGGATCAAGCGTTGGATACTCCTGGCTTCCAGCCCCTGGCTGGCCACTTGTGTAGGTGTGGCCATCTCCGGGGCTCCATCCCCTTATGGAGAAGTGGGATCAGGAAGACGGCCCACCTCGCCAGCTCCAAGGTCCCAGTGTTATCGTCAGCCTCGGGGGCTTGGCTGCGTGCTCTGTGGGCGGATCTGAGCCTGTACACAGAGCGGCCTCGGAACACTCCAGCCTTTCAAATCCATCCCCGTCAGGAACGGCAGGGGCCGTCTTGACGTGGCTCGAGTGCTGCCCCAGACCCTCCCGTCAGACCCTCTCTTGCTAAATCCCCTGGGTGACAAAAGCTCTCCAGGAGCAGGTGACAGGAGCCGGGGGCTCTGGTAAGGGGCCCGTCGCATCCTGGCAAGAGGCAGATGTCACCGTAGGGGCAGGGCACGCTGGGTCTGTAGCTTCTCGTGAATTCTCCAAGACCAGAGAGGGGGACACACATCAAGGAGAGATGACCTTGGCCGGCGGAACTGTAGGTGCCACAGAGCACATGGAACAAGGCTCCAAACGGGGCCCGAGGACCAGAGTGGCTCAGACCCAAGTGGATAGCAGGTGGGGCTGAGCAAACCCACACCTCCCTTCTGCTATGGGTAACGTTCTCCTTTGTCAAAGATGGGTAAATAGAAAAACAGAAGAAAAAACTAGCATGGCGCTTGTGGAAGAATGCCACAGCTGAGTTAAAGGAACATTATCCCGAAAATTCAGAGAAAGACATTCTCTCTGAAAAGGACTTCCCTCCAAAACCTGGGTAACATGGAAGGAAACTTCCAGCTGGCATCCTCAGGAGGATGTGAGAACGTAACAGGCTTTCAGAAAGAGGAGACTGAAAGGAAAACCTCAGGGTAAGAGTGGGACTTAAATGGTCAAGGGGGGCAGGCAGGGAAGGTAGGTGTCAAAAAAGAATCAGGGATATTCAGAAATGCTTGTGAAACTCTCCCAGCAGGTAGCAGAAGAAGACAGACAAATAAAATTAACAGGAGAGAAAAATGGCCTTAAAGATTAGAGCCGGGGATCCATCCTCAAAGTCGTAAGTGTTGCTGAGTAAACAGCCAGCGCAAGTGTAAAGGAGAGATCACCAAAGACAAAGAGGGAATCTTGCAGGTCGGAGCAGCTCAGCTCAGCCAGGACAGAGAGAGGAAACAAATGTCAGAGCCATCCTTGTGAATGAAGACATTTTACCATAAGGAGGGGGAACGTCAGACAAAATAAATGAACAATCGGATTGGTGAAAGGCGCCTCTACAGTGCTAAGAATCAAGCACGCCGAGCACCCCCTGGATGCTTGGGGCAAAAGGGGAGACTCAACAATCTATATTGGGGGCTTCCCTGGTGGCTCAGTCATTAAGAATCCGCCTGCCGATGCAGGGGACACGGGTTCAAGCCCTGGTCCGGGAAGATCCCACATGCCGTAGAGCTACTAAGCCCCTGCACCACAACTACTGAGCCTGCGTTCTAGAGCCCGTGCGCAGCAATGAAGACCCAACGCAGCCAAAACAGAAAATAAATAAGTCAATTTATATCAAAAAGAGCTATATCTTCTACATTAAAAAAAAAATCTATATTCGCAAGTTGTCATTCAGTGGAGTCTATAAAACAAACTCCCAGTACACACGGCCATTCCACAAAGTCAGAACCACCTGACCTTGTCCCCACTGCTGTCACTGTGCCTCGTCACGGCACCATCTGCACACTCGTCCTAACACAGCCTTCAGGATGAATGCCAGCCAATCCAAAGGTGATTCACAACTACCTCCGGAGTGGGAGGGACTGGAATAAAAACCACCGTGAAAAGCCATTCGCCTACACGGCCGCCTTCGCGATGGTAGCAAATACAATTATAAAACATGAAAACGCTGCAAGTAATTCTCGAATGCAAAGATGCATGATGAAAAAGGAATAATGCAATGACCATAATCTGTAGACTGCGTCTGCAACCCCCGGGGTCCCGTGATAGCGCAGTTATCTGTCCTGGAGTTTCAGCCGCGCTGGGACACAAGAGACAACACAGAAAGTTGGCGGAAGTGATTTGCCTGATGTGGGGAGGAGCCCTGCCCAGGAGGGTTCGCCTTCTCTGGCTGCTTCTGTGACCAGCGCTCCCCTCCCATGAGCTGGTCCAAACCCTTCCTTTGAAGTCCGATGGCTGTTGCAGGAATGCGACCCCCTTAAGGGTGAAAGTTCAGCCCAAGCCCCCATCTTCCTGAGAGGAGCCACGACCCCACATCAGGGAGATGCAAGAGCCGCCACAGCCCATTATGTTCGTTTTCTGCTGCGGAAAATACGGCCCGAAAGGGGAAATTACATTCTTCATATTCACACTCTCAGATCTTTGCTTTCCTCTCCCTGATCTTCTCGTGCATCCAACACAGCAATTTTGAGGACCTATGACATATCGGCCGAGAATGACGTCACCTCTCTCTCCCTCAGTGTGGGGGTGCGGCACCAAGAGTCACAACGAGATACTGACGACACAGGTGCACCTCCGTTGGTGTTTTGCAACGTGCTTTCCTTATTTTGACATCCCTTAGCGCCTGGCATCAGAGGCTATAAACAGAGTCCACATCATTAGGCAAATGACATTGACATTCTCAGTTCAACTGGGTGACGGCGGCGTTTATTTCAGTTTGGAAACCTCACGTGCACTCTATTGAGGGCTGCAGAACTACGGCGCTCTCGGAACTCTGCCTGCAAACCTACCCAGGCTTGGATTCACTCCCTCCAGTGGAGCCCGGCTGTGGTTTCGGCCCTGGGTTGGGATGGGGAGGTAGGCACGTGATCTCACTGGCACTTTTTGTGGCCGTGGAGGCAGCCTCATTCCCTGCAGTAGGAGCGGCAGAGGGACCGACTTGTTACCCCCAGAAACTGAATTATCCTCATTTCTGTCACTGTACAACCTTGAGCAAGTCCCTTACGTTCTCCAGACCTCAGCGTGCCTCCTCTAAGGTGAGGGCTGACGCGGGAGCATCTACGTTCCTGACTAGGACTAAATGTCTATTAGACATCTCTCTTTCAGCCTGCCGTGGCGTGGAAGCAGCTTTTTCTGAAACGTACTCTCCGTTTCCAAAGCATGACGGGTGTTGGACACAGACCTAGTTGTAGGGTCGGGAGATGGTGCCTTCAGATGCCTAACTCCACTTTATCCATGCTCCCTCCATGCCCAACTCAGAGGCCACTGGAATTCCCATTCTCTTGTCACTGATAAGAAGGAATTCCTACTTCTTATCAGCGACCATGATTTGTTACTACTACTAATAACGGTTTATTCCACTGACATTTCCGGAACACCTGCCACAGGACAGACACCATGTTAGGAGCCGGCATATGGATTGTGAATGAAGAAGACGAAGACACTGCTTTAATACAGACACTTGTATGTTAGAGTCTGCAAAGCATGGCCACAGACACTGTCTCGGTCCTCCAAGCATCTGTCTCTGGAGCAGGTCTTATGAATCCTATTTTACAAACGAACAAGTGAGGACATCGAGACATCGGGGCCGCACGTAAGACACAGCACATCAGAGGCGCAATCTGGGTCTTCTGGCCGCAGACCCTGTGCTCTCTGCACTGTACCAAGGCTGGTGATGAAACTGACCGCATATGAGCCTCAAGGGGACAAGGACGCCTGGGCTGAGCGTGACGCCAGGGTGTGGCTCTGCTTTGCTGCTACATGGCGGGTGACGTGTGCGAATCGCGTCCATGTTTTAGCCTGTTTAATTGAAGTCCTCTAGAGAGTGGAGAGGGGGGTTAGAACCCATAATAATGTCCTATCCGGAGCAAAGCACTGTGTTGCCTGCCCACTCCCGAAAGCAAGCTCTCCAGTGGCGCCCCTCACATCAGAAGGAAAGGAAGACTCGACACTTGGGAATCATTTCAAACCCTAGGACGCACCTGAGGTGGGGTCAGGATGGTGACAGGCAGGTGTGCTGGGCCCTTCCACAACTCCTGCATCTTCGCACAGGGCAGCTGTTGTCTCAGGCTGGCCCGTCCTGGATCTGCTTGGTGTCCCAGGCAGAGGTGTTTCTGGGCAATTCTCTGGAGCTGGGTTAACTTTGCCAAGGTCCTCAGGAACACGGAGCCAATTGTCTTCACGTCAACAAATGTGCGTCGAGCATCTGCTCTGTGCCAGGTGCTGGGAAGCCACGGCCCCATGTTCGACGGGTGAGCCCAGGGTGGGCGGGGACCTGACCTGAGGGGAGCCCATGCATAGGAAGGACAGTGAAGTAGGGTGTGGGTGGCCGTGATCGAATGGACCACTCAGACTGCTTCTAGGCTAAAACCACAGCTGTAGTTGCTAATGGAACGGACTGGTCCAGGCAGCGGATTCAGTGGGAAGGGGGGCATTCAAGCAAGGCTGCACACTCTCTTGCCGGACGTGGCATACTCATAGAGGGGGAAGTGGAAAGACACCAGTCATGCCTCGGGGTCTCCAAATCTCAAACTTCTGTGATCCTTTCATCTTTAACAATATTCTATGTGACAACACAAAGCCATCTAGATGTCCAACTACCCAGTGATGGGTAAGTGAATTATCATATATGCATGGTTTATTTAACCATTTTATGTAAAGGATTGCTGAAGGCAGTGTGGTGCAATGGCAAGGTCATGGCCTTTGTCATCAGACATCTACTGATTCAAAACCATCTCTGCCCCTTACTGAGCTGTGTGATCCAGGGCAATTTACTGACCCTCTCGGAGCTTCAGTTTCACGATCTGTACAGTTGGGAATAATACCACTTTCCCTTCGAAGTTCTTTTGTGTATTAGAATTAATGTTTGTAAATACCTTAAGGTCATGCTGAGAACATCAAATGTCTCCAGTATATGGCAGCTAACTGTAAAAATGGCCACATCATCATTACAAAGCATTCTTAATAGTATGGGGAAAAACTCATATGATGAAAATTCAGAGTATAAAAGTGTCTCAATGACATCCTAAAGATTCCTAGAAAAAAAGACAAGAAGGAAATATATCAAAATATTACAAGAGACCACCTCTAGATGGTGGATTTACAGGTATAATACTATTTTCAGTGTTTGAGTTGTCTTCAGTAAGCAAGCGCCGTGCAGGACTCGGGGTCAGGGTAGGTTTCTGCAGCAGGAGTCCACGCTCGGCACAGGAGGACCTGGCCGGGGCCCCTAAGGGCACCAACCGAGTGGCGTAGCGGCTTAGCTGGGTCAGCACCGTGGACAGCGCCCAGGGCAGGCCCAAGTGCTGGTCAGCATGGCGCTCCTGGCCCTGGCTGGCGAGGTTTGATGGGCCTCAAATGACCAGGTCCAGCCACCGTTAGGCAGGCTCCCCCTCACAGCAAGTGCTTCTGTGCCCCAGCTGTCATGCCAGCCAAGAAGACGACAGATGCCTTGTTTCTTCTTTAGGACACAGTCTGCTATGGTCTTTGATGGAAAGATCACCGACCTCAGTTTAACATTCTGTTTTAAACGTAACAATAAGGTGAGGAGAAGCACATACTGCCAGAACTCCTATTTCCTTATATCCCGGTCAAAAGGGATATTATCATTGGTGGTACCTCAGTTTTTTACCAACTTAAGAACTAAAAAAAAAAAGTGCGTTAGCTGTTTGGTTTGCTTTTCATTACGAGGCTGAACATCTTTTCATATGTTTATTAAAATCTGTATTAAATTTGTTATTTTTCTGTACAATGCTTTTTAAATGTCTTTTTCCTTAAAAAATTCTTATTGTAACTTTTTTAAAAAAATTAAGGACACGGGAAGGCCAAAAGACTTTGGTGTTAGATCTGGGTTCAAGTCTCAGGTCCACCCTCTCTCGCTGGATAAACTTGGGCAAATCTCTTCTCTGAGCCTCAGTTTCCTCATCTGTAAAAGGATGATAGGTCTTCCCTGTAAGGCTGTTGTAAGGATTTGTGTATAAAGCAAAGAATATACAGCCCAGCACATAGGTAATAGTGACATTTGGGAATGGTCTCCTACTGTCCTGCACCTCCTAAAACTGGCCCACAGGTCTCTAACTTCTACAGGATGCAAGAAATCCACCCTCCTCAGGCGTTTGGGATTCGTGCTTTTGTCACGCTTGGCTCCTGCCCCAGACACTGTTCCAACTCTTCCCCCATCTCCCCAAGCCCCACCATTATGCGGGGACGTTCACTGATGCCCCAAATAGCTCCCAAACAGGTAGATATTAGAGACGATCGGTTCCTCCCTTGAGACTTTCCGTGGGAGAAATTTAAAAGATCAAGAAATAACTTTGTAAAGAAGTGGCTAAATACGCAAAGCAATTTCTATCAGCTGAGAAAAAGGACTGCTTGTCGATGTGCATAGGAAGTGACAAGTTAAACCTACCTGCCATAAAATTGGAAGAGTTTGCATTAAGCCTGGGTTTTGGAAGCCCAGCCGACAGGATGCACTGGTTTAACAACAACCATTTACATACCTTCATGTGCACATACATCTAACTGCATGAAAAACTCATGCCCAAATCTTACTATGAGCACAGCTGCCTCCTCTTCCAGGAAGCCTTCCTGGGTCCCTCCAGGTGGAAGGGATCTTTATCTAAGCTCCCCTGGTACTTTGTGTCTCCATGTTCTGGGAGTCCCAGAACATGCATCGGTTTGTCTCCCTGACTAGAAGGCGAGCTCCCTAAGACAGGCCATGCCTCATTCACCTCCAGACATGCAATGTTTCACACAAGGCCCAGGGCAGAGCAAGAGCTCTCCAAGTGCATTCTACTAAGAGTCAAGATGATGCAGAAGATGTAACGAGAAGCCCGGCTCACTTCTTACTGGCCCTGTGGCCTCGAGGATATTTGAGGGGGTCCTAAAAGATGAGTAGGGTTCAGGAGAGCTTGAGAAGTTTAAAAGAACCAAGCCTCGTGTCTTAATCCTGGCTCCCCCATGTACTGCTACACGGGGAAAATAAGTTCTTATCTTATGTGGGTGTAGGTGTAGAGGTGGCCTAGGAGTTTTGTAGGGACTCAGCAGGTGGTGACTAATATAAAATTTAAAAATTATAATGATACAAGTAAACTTTAAAACCACCCATGTGTCATTACTCATGAATAGGAAAAGTAAAGAAAGATGGGAATTCCTCACTGAGGGATGTCGTCTAGGATCCGGGAAGCCCCGTGTGGTGTGGGTCTGAGGGGTTGGTGGATTCGTGTTGGAGCCGAGAGGGGGTTACTCGGGCTTGGTCAGGCTCCATGAGATGGGCTTATATGCAGTAAATAGAAATGTGAGGTTTAAATCATCAACCTTTTCCAGGAAGTATGAGACTGAGTACGATTCCAGGACTGGGGGAAGCTTGGAGGCCAAATACTCCACTTCGTCCACTTTATAGATGGTGAAGGTAAGTCCCACAGAGGTTATGGGTCTTGGCCAAGGTCACCGGCCAGTCTCGGAGCTGGAACCGGAACCCAGCTGGTCTGGCCGGCTCTGAGGCACCCAGCACTCTCTCTCGGCTCTCTTTGCCTTTGACACACTTCAGAGGCACGGGGACTGAACACTCCCTTGAGCATACGATCAGAATGAAGAGAACTCCTTCACTGGCTCGAGCTGAACAGCACAATTTAACGGGAAGTAACTGTGGTAGATAATTTGGTCGTGATTCACAGGCGTGAACGTGAGCTGCCGGCAGCTCAGTGTAAACCTTTCACAGTACTTTCGATCAAGTGCCCCTTCATTTGTGTGCTCACCCGACTTCACCTGTCTGCCCAACCGACTCCATCCATATGCCCCCCTGAATTCATCTTATGCCACCTGACTTCACCTGTATGCCACCTAAGTGTGTCTATATGCTCACCTGACTTCGCCTGTTTGTTCACCTCAGTTCATCTCTACGTTCACCTGACTTCACCTGATTTCACCTGTCTGTCTGCCCACTGGAAAGCTGGTACAGGGAGATACGAGGTGCCCGCCTTTAAGGCACCCAGTCCTCCTTACTTACACCTGTCACCTCCCTTCTCCCCTTCCTGCTCTGGAAAAATGCCGTGATCTCCTGCTTGGACCCACCTGCAGCTCACACCCTCCACGTGAGCCTTCTCACCGCAGTGGCGGGCATCTCTCCAAAGCAGGAGCCCGCCTTGATCAGGCTCCCTGAAACCTAACAGACACAGCAGACGGGCTGCCAGATGACCCCATCTGTCCTCACGGAGTCTCAGCAATTGCGAAATTTCATGTGAACATCCACAATTCTGATCTCTCTTGTAATCTCAGAAGATAGTGGCAACCGGGCCCCACTCCCAGATGGTAAAAACTGAATGGACCCGAGTAGCTGCTGCCCTCTCAGGCGGGGCACACTCTCCACTGCCGCAGTCCCAGCTGGTGCCACGAGCCAGGCCAGCTCCACTTACCACCCCTGTGGCCACTGGAGCTGGCATCCTCTAGCTCTGCTGCACAGTCTCAACCCCTTACCTGTCTGTTCCAGGTACTTCCTCTCTGACGCTTGCTCCATCTTCCAGATTCTGCTCCCTCCCTCCACCCCTCCATGGCCACACCTTACAAACGTGTCCCTCTGTCACCACTTTTCAAACAAGCACACCTCTGAACACAACTTCTTTGGATCTTTTTCTGGTCAACCCTCAAAGCCCAGTATAAATGTCACCTCTGTAGTAAGATGCACGCCAGGCTGGATTCGACCTCTTCTCGGCTACACAGAGCTTGACGCCCAGCAGGCACTAACCTGGTTGGCCCTTCCCTACTGCTTTCTTTTGTTAAATCCAAGGAGATGCTAATATTAATTGATGTCATCAATTCATTTTTTTAAGGTCTTCCAAAAAATGATTACTGAAAGCAAGCTCCTATTTTTAAAAGATTACTCATTAACAGATTCCTACTGACTTGTTACTACGTGTAGGCAACCAGTTCCTCCCAGCCACTCACGGGGCCTGGACACACAGTTTCTCTTCGCTACTTTGGCATTTTAGCTGAGCTTGCGGCTTTGGTCAGAAAGGAGAATGTGGAGTGGAGCTCTCCCGGGTGCCTAGTAACCCTCTTTCCGGGGAGAACATCCTGCTATGGGAGCTCAAACTTGTCCTTCCTACGTCACCACATCCTAACACACAGCTGTGCACCGGTCATTAAAATCTTGTCTGTTCATTGAGATGGGACACCCCGCCCCGAACGCCGAAATGTGACGGTCTCAACCTCATCGGTTCACAAACAAATGGAGCTCTGCGAAAAACGAATTTCTCAATTATGAACTCAGATCGTCCATTCGTCAAATTACCGGACAGAAGCAGAAACAACAGACAGTTTACCTTTCTCACCGCACGGCAAACACTGGACCACGAACACCTCAGCAGTCAGACACGGATGCCTGCTTGATTCCGCTTGGAAAATGCGAAACAAGGGCAGCACGAGTAAACACACGGGCTAATTCACTGGATAAAAAAGAGCGAGCACAGTGCCATCCAACTGGACGCGCCCGTGTGGCCGAGGAACCGCCATTTTAATTTAATCTAATTTAGATTAATTTAATTTTTTAAACTGACACTTGCTTGGGTTATTGGAAAACTCAGGTATCTTTGGAGCAGCTCGGGCATGCGAACCCGCCTTTTCAACTGCGAATTCTATGAACTCTAAATGTCGATCAAGTCCTTCCAATGAAAATTTAGAAGCTGAATGGAGATGTACTGTCAGAATAAAATATAAACTGGATTTCAAAGACTGAGTGTGAGAAAGAGCGTGTAAACGATCTCCTTGGTTGTTTTTGCTTCAATTATTCATGGACCTGATAATCCCGCCTTAAATAAAATATACTCTTAAAATGGACTTCACTGTTTCTCCTTACGTGTCAAGTGTGGCTGTCAGAAAATTTGAAATTTCGTATGTGGCTCGTATGGAATGTCTATGGGCTGAGCTGGCATGGAACTGGGATGGGAAAGGTGGATGGAGATCTTCCTTTAATAGGAGAGTGCCTGAGGCAGGCTCTAGGGACCGGCTCCTTCTCCTGGGGTCTCCAGTGGAGGCCCGGGCTCCCGACTGCAGCCCCAGGACCTACTCAGTGGGCCATCACACCAGGACCCCTCTGTCGTCTGACTTTGTCTCACCGTCTACTCCGCTTGAAGGTCAGACAGCAGGACTCTCAAACCTCGGAAATGTGCACGGCGGTTAGCCCAGGCCAGAAAAGAGCCACCCACGGTCAGAAGGCCATTTCTCCATCTTTAGGAGGAGAGCTAGCAAGGAAGCCTTGCGAGACTGAAACACTCACTCCAGGTGTCCTGGAGGACAGCCAGCACCTGCACGGCCCCCTGCATCTTTCACCCGAACACTGCCACCTCCTGGGTTTCAGGCAACGAAGCTACAGGTTCTCCTGCTGATGTGGGCTGACCTTTACGAGTCCTGAGCTGGGGGAAAAGGGCCTCCTCAGTAAGTGACCGCCCTCCCTCCCATTTCTCTCTCTCCTGTAACGAGCACCTGGGGGTCCCAGGTGCTGCCCCGCCCCGGGCATCTGCATCACACGTGTGGTCAGGGCTGGCAGGAACTGTCATGACAAGCTTGCGGCCAGGGCAGGGGAGTTGGAGAATGTCATCTCCCCTCTAAGACCTGAATGTCAACAGCTCCCTGTTCTCTAAGTGAAGACACGTATTTGGCTCTAAACATGCAAGCTTGTGCTTCAGCTCCCGGGGAAGAACCCTCCTCCCTCAGTCCATCTCTGCGATGGGCAGGCGGGTCACCAAGGTCATCCGTGGGGAGAAGGGAAGAAGAGCCACCAGTTACATCTTGTCACTGGGGCCGTGAAGGAACACAGGACAGAGCCCACCTGAGCTTGGCTCACACCTGAGCTTCGGGGAAAGCCGACTGAGAACAAGGAAACACGCGAACAAGATCCAGTCGGCCCTCTGTAGCCGTGAAAGCGGAACCCGCGGATACGCGACCCGTGGATGCGGAGGGCCGACAGTAAGGGACTTGATTGTCCGTGGATGGTCCTGGAACCAATCCCCCGTGGATACCGAGGGACAACTGGGATTTCCAAACACGACAAGAGCTTTGAAGAAAATGGAGCAATGGAAAAGGGCTGGGGAGAACCTGGGGGAGAGATGGGGGCCACTGCAGACAGCTTTCTGCAAAGGTGATGCTTGGGAAGAGACAGGAGGAGGGCCGAGGAGGGGGGCCTGTGAGGACCTTTGAGACGATGTGCCCTGGGCAGAGGGAGGTGAGTCCCAGAAGCAAGTCTGTGTTTTCCAGGCACAGCCGGGAGGCCACAGGACCCTAGTGAGCACGGGGCGCACGGCCCTGGGGACCAGGATAGCAGTTTGAAATTAATCCAGTGTGTGTCAGCTGAGGATTCAGAAGCCTGAAGCCACCAGGGCAATTCTTTATCCAAAAGAGATCAGGAAGCTTGAAGCCTGGCAGGGGCACTGACATGTAGCTTCTGATCGGACACTTTGCAGGAAGACTTTCCTTTGTCCTTGGAATTCCTTGAGGCCGCGGGAGGGTTATGCAACAAGAAACTAGCAGAACTCTGTTTATGCTTATTTGATCTGAAAAGTAAGGAAGAAATTGGCTTTCCTTTTAACTGGATTGACAATGGTACCACCACTCTACCTGCCTTGTCACATGCAGTGACCAAGGTCTTACTACTGTGACCTGTTGACACTGACCTGCTATGAGGTGTCCCAGAATTTAATTTTATGAAGACAACACCCTTCAATAGAAGACTTATTTTTTCTTTTTTGGCCACGACGCACGGTATGCGGGATCTCAGTTCCCTGACCAGGGATCGAACCCTTGACCCCTGCAGTGGAAGCGCGGAGTCTCAACCAGTGGACCTCCAGGGAAGTCCCAGACTTTTGTAACGAGAGGTGCGTGGCCGCGGAGAGCGTGTGAACTTGCCAAAGTCAGGTGAGTATCTCACAAGCATGGAGCTTTTAAGAGCTGTTGAACTTGAATTCCGCATTTTTTTTTTTTACTGAAAGACACAAGTTCCAAATGGAAACCGAATGCAGGCTGTTATCACCCGCGGGCTACTTAGCTCACGTTTTCAAAAAGCATCAACACAGGCAACGTATCCCCTCAAATCAAAGGCTACTTTAATAACAAGTGAGAAAATCCCTCTTTTCCAAAGAGATTCAGGCTGTAGTAGGAGCACTTTGAAAATGGATGTCTGGCAGTGTTTCCATATGAAATGATGTATATTGCTTATAAAATCTCTCAAAGGTGCTACCGTAAATTCTTGGAAACAAAAATATCTAGCCTGTTTCAAAGTGTTCCAAAGGAGCTCAGTATGTGTCTTAGCCCACTTGTTAAAAAATACTAACAATGCAGCACTTCTCAGTGCGTTTGCTGTGCAGAGGGAGGGAAGGATGTCTTCCCCCTGCTCTGGGGGGCATTCTCCTCTGCTTTCCCTTGCTGTTAGGATGACACCCCCCCCCCCCAGCACCAGAGGAGGACGCCCATCCCCTCCACCATGCACCCATTCAGCCTGCAGTCACTGGGTGGACAGGTGTAAAGCCACACAGGCTCTGACAAGGCACTGACAAGGACGGGACCAGCCGTGAGCCAGACCAACACGGGCCCTGATCTCAGGGAGCAAATGGGCTGGAAGAAGACACAGGAAAGAGCCTCACTGTGCCGTCAACAGGTGGAATAGGAGCTCGCAGGGCCCCACCAGGGGACCAGGCCTGGTCAGGCTCTGGAAGGCTGCCTGGAGGAAGCGGTCGGTTCTGAGAGCTGAAGGTGAGAAGAGGGGGTTAGGAGGGGAGGACGCAGGGCTTCTCACCCCCTTGCTGGCCTGATGCGGTCAAGGGCCTTACTGAAGGGCAGAGACGAGCCCAGAAAGGGTGGCGGGGGGGAATGAGGCCTCAGAGAGGGTGGGGCTCGAGGTTGGTTCTGGGGAGAAACAGGCAGCTCCTGAAGGGTCTCCAGCCCGGGAGGAATGGACAATCAGACCTGCATTTGGACCTGTGAACACACACTGCCGAGTCCTCCCGCCGTGGCCAGACCTCGCCCAGTGCCCGACGGAAATCGGCTCAGGACGCACCCTCGCTGCACTGAGTGAAGGAGGCTGAGAAACGCTCCAAAGAGCAGTTAAGTGACGGCCCATCACCGCACAGGGGCTGGTGGGTCCCAGGAAGCCAACTAGCCACACCTGTTAACAGGATAAACTTGTCCTTTCCATCACTGATGATAGCCGGCACTGTTAACACGGAGCGAGGCTCGTAACTTAACGCTGTGCCTCCTCTGGGGCTGAGGCTTTGAAGCGGCCTGCCTGGGGGCCCTTTTCCCCACGACATGTCCTGCTGGCTTGCACAGACCCCAGTCTCAGCCCAGCCCCCTCCCGCAGCCCTGCACCACCGCCCTGCCCCTGCCCACTCCGACCGCCTCTTGCCATTCCCCGTCGCCTCTTTCTCCTTTGCAACTCACACTGGGCTGCTCTGATGGGTCCCGGTTCTCCCGTCTCATTCATCTCAGACTCCACCGCAGGTACCCACACGGGCCTGGCACAGAGCTGCAATCGGCGACCCTGGGATGAGCGGAAGTTCCCATCCAGGAACCGGTCCGGGGCCCAGCTCTGCCCCTTGCCCCGGCCGTGCCGACCCCCGGGAGGCCTCCTGCTTATTCCCCACCCGGCTCAAGTCTCCCCTTCACGGTCCAGCTTAAAGGCTATCGTTCACGGTTTCTCCAGCCAGCAAAGACCTCTTCCCTTGTCTGCCTCTCCTGAGGCTGGGCCTGCGTCTGCTCCACTTCCATGTCCGTGGCACACAGCTCTAGGCAGGGGTCATGCACAGAGAGCATTTGCTGAAAAAAACTAAAAGAACAAATATTGCAACGGCTCCTTGCCATTCTCTCTGCTTCTTGAACAAACAGGATTCATTATTCTAATAAACACGGGACGCTCCAGCTCGGGAGATGTGGACAGCTTGGCAAAATGCTCATTAAAGCTGCGAGCACAGATTTCCACGGAAAGCGGCTCCCTCTGAAGTGTCTCTGGGCTGCCTGGGGATGAAAAGAGGTGGCCAGCAGCCGGGGACACAGCCCTACCCCCCCCGTCAGGCTGCACACGTCGCAAATAAACGCACCACATCGTTTTCTCAAAATAATACCTCTCAGGAATTTTGTTCTCATATCACTGCTCCCCCGACCCTGCCCACATTTGAATGCTGGACCGTGGCTTCCTGCACTGATGAAAACCCCCTCTTCTGGAAGAAAGCTGGAGCTTCCCAGGGACCAGAGGTTTGGTGCCAAAGCACGGCAGATGTAGTCTGGCATGAAGGAAAGGACTAAATCAGTGCCAGGAAGCCACTTTCCAAGTTATGGCACCTCTCTGCGTGCCCTCCCCCCGCCAGCATCCCCAGGGTCCCCGCCGGCCACCTGTCCCCATTAAGGGGGGCTGGTCCACAGGGCAGTGTGGGAGGCTCATGGGATCAGATTCGCTTCCCTCTGAGAACAGTGAGAATTGGGGGATGTGGACGGGCCACTGGCTTTCTGGTGGCATCTCCAGCCTGCACAGGAGGGTGGGTCTCAGAGGAGGGGACCAGTGTGGGCATTGAGTGGGGACGAGCTGCCTCCATCAGTCACCTGCAGTGCCTGGAGTTGGGCCAGGGCTCCCCCTCCCCCGCCACGGACACGCACGTTCGGCGTCCGCCTGTCCCCCGGCTCCACCGGCCGCTGCTTTACGGGCCCATCAATCGGGACTCCACAGGAGGCAGGCGGCTTCCAATCCATTACTCACTGCCATCCCCTCCGCAGCCATCGAAACCCAAAATAATGAATTCCCCCGCTCCCTCGGGCTGGCTTTATCAGTAACCCCTTAGACCAGGCAATTAGCATTTAGAGCCAGGGTCAGATCTGGCCGGGTGGCCGTTGGCGGCGGGGGTGTGTGGCGTGTGTGTGTGTGTGTGTGTGTGTGTGTGTGTGTGTGTGTGTGTGTGTGCGGCCTGGTCTCATCCCCTGTAGCGGTGGATTGCGCCCCTCCCTCCTGGAAACAGGCTGCTCCTGTTTCTGCCGGCAGGGCTGGAGAACAAAGCACCTGGTGCCCCACTAACAGATCGCCCCAACTGTCTTTTTTTTTTAACATCTTTATTGGAGTATAATTGCTTTACAGTGGTGTGTTAGTTTCTGCTTTATAACAAAGTGAATCAGTTATACATATGTTCCCATCTCTCGTCCCTCTTATGTCTCCCTCCCTATCCCACCCCTCTAGGTGGTCACAAAGCACCGAGCTGATCTCCCTGTGCTATGCGGCTGCTTCCCACTAGCTATCTATTTTACGTTTGGTAGTGTATATATGTCCATGCCACTCTCTCACTTCGTCCCAGCTTACCCTTCCCCCTCCCCGTGTCCTCAAGTCCATTCTCTAGTAGGTCTGTGTCTTTATTCCCGTCTTGCCCCTAGGTTCCTCATGACCTTTTTTTTTTTTCTTAGATTCCGTATATATGTGTTAGCGTACGGTATTTGTTTTTCTCTTTCTGACTTACTTCACTCTGTATGCAGGCTCTAGGTCCACCCACCTCACTACAAATAACTCAATTTCGTTTCTTTTTATGGCTGAGTAATATGGAATATTACCCAATTGTCTTTAAAAGCCCATCGATCCGGGTGGGCAATAGGAGGTTCCAGAGTGGCTGCATCCACCCTGTGACTCAGAAAGGACAATTTACTTGGGCTGAGAGCAGTTAAACGCTGCCTCGCTGTTTTCAAGATACTCTGTGTCCTATATCACCCGGCCTCCCCCAGACCACTGCCCTGGGGTAGAGGGGAGTGCCTTGCCGTCCCCCATGAGGTGGGCTTGAGAAAGTCAAATGGACCTTGAGGAGGCTTTCAAAATCTCCGCAAAAGAAGGACCACCCTGTTGTGTGTGCAAGACACACACGTTTTACAAGTGGAATATTACATCTATGTCTCTACGTGTCCCTGTGCTCCAGACACAGATAATACTATATGCATGGACACACATGCCCGTGTATGACATGTGCAGTGATGGACAGGATGAAATGTACATTCTTTTGCAAAATAGAACCTCACAGCCTTCGTTCTTTAAAGGTCCAGCCTCACACTGAGCAGGCGGGGGCGGCCCGTGTGATAGTTACCCTGGGGAGGCTCCAAGGGCAGAGGCTCAGGGTGGGGCACCTCACCACACGCGCGGCACCTGTCCCCTGGGGCCGTGGCGAGCAGAGCCCGTGAGGCGCCGCACCTGCACCCACGTCCCTTCCCATGGGCACACGCTTGAGTTCCTTTGGGTTAAACAGATGGATAAGGCCACTCGCCTGTATTGTCACACTTCTGCCCATCTTGCAGAGAAGTAAACTGAGGTGCAGGGGGCCTGGGTTGCCACCTTGCCCAAGGTCACACAGTTAGAGAGTGGCAGAGCCCAGCCCTAACAGAGGGCTCCACGTCTGCTCCTCCCCCAGCTCCCAGCTCCTTTCAAGGACGACATGCTCCCTGCGGTGGCCTCTGGGCTCAGCCGCCGCCCCACGACTTGAACTGGAAGCACTCGGTGGAGGAATCGAGGGAGGTGGTGCATGATCAGGATGTGAGTCCAAGGTCTGAGAAGGTGTGCAGTGTCCAGCAGGTGCACGCACCCCATCAGCAAGTAATGGTGGAAAAAGAACGAAATAATGCCATTTGCAGCAACATGGATGGACCTAGAGATGGTCATACTAAGTGAAGTAAGTCAGACAGAGAAAGACAAATATATGATATCACTTATATGTGGAACCTAAAAAAAATGATACAAATGAACTTACATACAAAACCAAAATAGACCCACAGACATAGAAAACAAACTTATAGTTACCAAAGGGGAAAAGGCAGGTAGGGATAAATTGGGAGTATGGGATGAACAGATACACACTACTATATATAAAATAGATAAATAACAAGGACCTACTGTACAGCACAGGGAATTATACTCAATATTTTGTACTAACCTATAAGGGAAAAGAATCTGAAAAAAATATATATGTATAGCTGAATCACTTTGCTGTACACCTGAAACTAACACAACATTGTAAACCAAATATACTTTAATTAAAAATTAATTAATTAAAAGTAAAAATAACAGAAATTTAGAAAGTAAGTAATGGGGAAGGATGACATGAAAAGATTATATTTTCTTTCAATTTATGTGTATTTTAAAAACTGGTTGCTATGTTATTAGGGCATATATACTTATTAAGTTGTTTGGCCCTAACTACTTAATAAATAGCACTTTTAGGGTTATGGGGTTCTGCTTTGGCCTAGGCATGATGTGAAAAAATTACTGAGGCTTTAAGTGCCCCATGAACTGGGAAAATCTAGGAACCTCTGGTATAGTGGGGAAAAATTACAGGTGTTGCCTAGCACTCTAATCTTGGTTTCTAATATCATTCTTCAATAAAAGGAACCAGGATTTCTTGGAGAAATGGCTGATTCTAGAACTGGGGTGGGAAATATATAAGGTGAGCCTGGAGCATCCTGTAGGACCAGAAAGTGCGGGAGTGCTGAGCACAAAAATCACAACGATGGGTAATGATGGGAGCGTGTCGAAGGGACACGGGAGCCGTCTGAAAGAGCGCCCAAGGACCACAGCTGGGACAATGTGAACCACAAAATAACGCAGTACTGCATTATAACCCAGAGGATAAAATAAATATTCATGTTCCATCCTCATATAAATAATCGATGGAATGATTAAATGGGGGAGAAGTCACCAATCTTTGTGAAGAAGCATTCTAAATAATTCATGTAGACCTTCTGCCCTCAAGAAGAGGGGGCATAAATCCCCACCCCCTTAGGTGTGGGCTGCCCACAGTGACTCCCTCCAAGCACGGGGAACTATACTCGATATTTTGTAATAACCTATAAGGGAAAAGAATCTGAAAAAGAATATAACTGAATTATTGTGCTGGACACCTGAAACTAACACAACATTGTAAATCAACTCTACCTCAGTTTAAAACAATTGAATTGGTAACAATAAAACTGCATCACCCACGTAAAGAAAAAAAAAAAGACAGGACGGAAAGAGAGCAAAAAAGAACTAAAGAGGAAATAAAAAAATAAAAACAAAAGTTAAGAGGAAATTTACTGTTGAGAAACCTATAAAACAGCACCTCAGCCAGGTGATCAGGGTCAATGTCCACAGTGATAGGTCATGTTGACAGTATCTACCTGGACATCGTGTGATGAAAAGGGCACTTTACCTCTGTGGGCTTCCTTCAAAATGGCATAACTCAAGTCTAACAATAGAAAAACGTCAAACAAATCCTAATTGAGGGTCATTCTTAAAACAAAAGCTGACCAGTACTCTTCAGAAATGTCAAGGTCATCAAACACAAGGAAAGTCCTAGACCCTGTCACACTCTAGAAGACTGTAAGGAGACATGACAACTAAATACGATGTGGGAACCTGGGTGGGATCCTGGACAGAATAAGGACATAAGGTAACAACTAAGGAAGTCTGAATACAGTGTGGAGTTTCCTTAATAACAGCGCATCAGTGTTGGTTCCTTATTTGTGACAGATGTCCCATACTAATAAAAGATATGAATAATAGAGGAAACTCTCTATACTAGCTTTACAATTTTTCTGTAAATTTAAAACTGTTACAAAATTTAAAACTCAAAAAAAAAAACGCTTGAAAAATAACTATGGGTGTTGAAGTCAGCAGGCCTGGGTCCAAATCTAAGCTCAGGTGCTTCCTGGCTGGGGGGAAGGGGAGGGACCAAGAAAGTTAGCATCCACCAGCCATCCACGGGCCCACGGCTCCCAGTCTCCCTCAGGTCAAGCTGGGCCGCGTGACTGGCTCTAGCCAATTGGCTAAGAGACAGCATGCGTGTCACTTCATGACCGAGGGAGCTAAGAACTGAGTGGCCTCAGGCTTCCTGAGTAAGAAATGGATTTGTGTTGAACAACTGAGATTTGGGGGTTGGTCTGCACAGCAGCTGGTGTAAATTACTCCAACTCTACCCAGCTGTGAGACCTCTGCTCATCATTTTCCTCTCCCTTAAAATGGTGATAAAGATGGGAACATTAGGTGGCACACAGGAGGCTCAGTAAATGATAACGGTGATGGCTATCACCATCATCATCATCATCATCACCATCACCATCATCATCATCTCCATCACCATCATCTCCATCATCGTCATCTCCATCATCATCATCTCCATCATCATCATCTCCATCACCATCATCTCCATCATCATCATCACCATCATAATCACCATCATCATCACCATTATCATCATCATCATCTCCATCACCATCATCTCCATCATCATCATCTCCATCACCATCATCTCCATCACCATCATCTCCATCATCATCATCTCCATCACCATCATCTCCATCATCATCATCTCCATCATCATCATCACCATCATAATCACTGTCATCATCACCATTATCATCATCATCATCTCCATCATCTCCATCATCATCATCTCCATCATCATCATCACCATCATCATCACCATTATCATCATCATCTCCATCACCATCATCTCCATCATCATCATCTCCATCATCAACACCATCATCATCTCCATCATCACATCATCATCATCACCATCTTCATCTTCTTCTTCTCCATTATCATCATCATCATCACAAGTCCCTCAACATCACCATCATCATCTCCATCACCACCATCATCACTTTCTGATGAAGACGCGGCCCATAGCCTTTATCCCGAAGACGGGGCAAACCTCTCACCTCTCACCTTTCTGTCAGCCTGAGAGAAGGGTGGGAGTTCCCATCTTGGGGGCAAGGCAGGAATCCGTTGTAAAACTCTTCTTCCTCAGGGACTAGTTTTTCATTTTTAAAATCGTGTCTCATCGATCCTCAGTCAGGGGAAACAAGTGCGGCCTGAACCAGCGGAGTCCCCAGAGAATCCAGCGGTGTCAGGCGGCCCCTGCCATGTCCTCCCTCCGAGCTCGGGGCAGCGAACAAATAAGCCAGCAGACTGACGTGAGGAGTAGAATCACAGGAGGGACATTAATATCCAAAGCCCACCGGGGCACTGCGTCGTGTCGGAGAGAGCCGAGGGCCACTCCCCAAGGTCGGCTCTTACGATGAAGCGTGGGGATGCAGGAGCAAGCCAGACATCTGCCAGACAACTGGGGGGTCCTCTCTTCAGTACTGGGACCATTTGCTGCTTCTTTCTAGAACACTCACTGTAATAGCTGCCGTGGTCCTGGCTTTCTTTCTCCAAAGAGCTTTGTGTAGCCCACTGCTGCGGAGACCAGCACAGGGGGAAGGCCTCGTGGGGCCGTTCCCCATCTCAGCAGCCTCTTCCCAGCCGTGAGCTCAGGCAGCCTTCTCACCTCCCGGGGCCGTGGTGTCCTCATTCGTGAAGTGGGAACCCCACCATCCAGGACCAACGACCCTGTGAGTGATGTGCCCAAATTCCTGTGTTGGGGTCCTAACGCCCAGCACCCCAGAATGTGGCCTGACGTGGCAACAGGGTCTTTACAGAAGGAACCAAGTTGAAATGAAGTCATTAAGGCGGGCCCTGATCTAACATGACTGGTGTCCTCACAAAAAGAGGCAGTTTGGACACGGACAGGCACACGGCGGGGAGGCCATGTGAAGATGGAGGAACAAGTGAGGGTGATGCCGGCTCTGCAGCCCGGCAGCCTTCCTTCTCTCCCTCCCTCTCTCCTGCCCACCCCTCCCCCTTCTTCCTTTTTCTCCCTACCATGACTATTCCTATGTCCAGGCAGCAATGCAGGGGCAGGGTGCCTCGGCCGACACGACAGACGCAGGGACATAACAAATGATCCATTCACTGCCTAGCTGTGTGTTCACCCTCCTCGGGGAATAGAGCCCAGGGACGCAGACCCACAGACACGCGGTAGGCCTCAGGGTCCCGAGTGTTTTGGCAGAAAGAGGCTCCCTGGAGACGGTGGAGGAGCCCATGGGGCAAAGCGCAGGAGACAGGCGCGGGGAGGGGCCCGAGGGAAGGAGCAGAGAGCCACGGATTCTGGGGCCCTGAGGATACCAGGGCTGGACCCCGAGGGGGTGGGGGTGTTGAGGGGCTGGAGAAGGTCTCAGGAGGCAGTCCTCAGGGCCTTGGGAGAGCCAGAGAAGGAGTCCCAGGGCCAGTGCCGAACTCTAGGGAGGTGAGAGGAAGCAGAAGGCCTGTGCAGTTGCCCCTGATTCGTCCTTTCCAGCCCCAGCCCTTCTGCAGGGTGCAGCCCCTTCTCCCTGGAGGGAGCCACGGAGGGCCCAAGCTTCATCCTTTGCATGAGGCTATTTCAGGGCAGAGGGAGTGGCGGCATCCCTGAGTTTAGAGGGAGGTGTGCGGCGGTAGGAGGCAGCTGCTAGCAGGGGCTGGTAGGACAGCGCATCCCCTGAGATCTGAAGAGGAAGATGGATGAGACAAAGACATGGGTGGGACCTGGGAACCAGGAAACAGGCTGAAAGAGCTGGCCATCCCGGGCTCAAGAAAGAGATGCAAAAGGGAGATTCTATCTTGAAAATGGAGTGGATGGCGGCTGGGTCCAGGAATCCAGGTTCCTGAGACCTTGCCCTGCAGCATGGGCAGGCAGGGGGAGGGGGCCTGAGGTCTGGGGCTGGAGGCGCTCGGCTCGGCGCGATGCCCACGTGGGGCGGGAGCTGGCGGGCGGTCTCTGTGGGCAACAGGACGTGGGAAGCTCCTCCCCCACGCACGCCCCGAGATGCAGCCACGCATGGGATTCGTGGCCGCCTGGCTGCTCTCTGCCACTCGTGCTGGTCCCGTGTCTCATTCCTTCTCTTTCACACTCACCTAAGCGGCTCTGCCTGGGGAGGCTTCCCTGTCTCTATCTGGGGTTCCTTTCTCTGACCCTCAAGGGGCTGCATCACCACCCAGAGGCCCGGCTTTGTTACCGACTGGAGGCCTCACAGAGCTCCCGTTCTGGGAGGTCCCTGCTTCTCCTGGTGACAAACAAGCCCTTTTCTGCTCTGACCGCCAGGGACCCACTGAGACCCCTGGGGTGAACAGGGCTGGGGAGGGTTGGTGGGGGGAGACTCTGCTCTAGCCAGGGGTCGGGGCAGGGGGCTGTCCCTTGATGGGGGCTTCCACAGATGGGAAACATCCATGAGCTTCTCTCTTGGGGACCCCCCACCCCAGGTTCTGGGCACCCATTGGCAGGAGCTGCCTCAGAAGGTGCAGACTAGGGCAGGGGCGTGAGTCGAGGCTCTGTCACTTTCTAGCTGTGTGGCTTTGGGCCGATCACTTGACCTCTCTGAGCCCCTACTTCCTCATCTGAACGGTGAAGAGGCCACGTAGGTGTGGGCACCCCTCCTCAAGAAGACCCCAGACAGGGCTCTGCACGTGGCACCTGGCTCACTGTCATGGGCTGTCAGCTCAGAGACAGGGAGGGAATGGGCGCCGGGGCTTCCCGGAGGAGGAATGGCTGTCCGTGGTCCCTCCCCCTCAACGTGGCAGAGCACCTTCTCCGACTGCGGCCCACCCCAGGGTGCTGAGGGTCGGCAGGGATTTAGTCTATCACTCAGAGGACGCTTGGCCAAAGCAAGTGAGGGCTGTGCAAATGGTCCCCCTTGTTTCTGAGCACCCCGAATTTTCCAGAATGCTCTGACGGATGAGGCTGCGTTTACTTATCAGGTATGTGTTGAGTGCCTCCTTCCTGCTAAAGACAGCTCCCCGTTCCAGAGACACAGGAATGAAAAAAATCATTGTTCTTCCCATTCGAAGGTAATAAACCACCAAAACAAATGTTTTTAAGGAGAGAATTTGCTGAGCGCCAACTCTGTTTAAGGAGACACAGTGCAGTTTCGCATATAATCATCTCTTTTCATCCTTGAATCGCCCAGAGAAGAGGCAGAAAAATCTCCTTTTGACAGATGGGCAGCCTCAGCTGTGAGACTCACCGACTCCTCCGCCACCAGCTGGACAGAGGACGGACAGCAGAGATTTGCAGCCGGGTCTGCACCCACAGCCCTCCCCGTGCAGGACATGGCCCGGCCCACAAGTCCTCAGCAAAGCAGGGAGATGAAATTCTCCCCATGCCCACCGAGAAGTATCCTTCGAGCTTAAGCTAAAGTCTTATGCCATTGCCCTGGCAGGTTTCTTTCTGCTAAAGCAAAAACACCCCACTTGGAAGAAAAGCAAAGGAGAAACATGTTATCAAATAAATTAAGCTGACATTTTATGTTTCATAAAGTAATCTGCAACAAGTGTTGTTTCACTGGAATTAGGTGGTTTACATTTTAGCCAAATTGTTCCCACTTGCCTTGCTTAGCGATAGTCAAAAGCAATAAAGCCCTCTGTGTTGACAACAGTTTAAAAAATGACAAGACTGTTTGGGATTCTAGAACACGTAAGTGCACATCAGATAAACAGGCATGAATGTGTGCTGGTGTGGGGAGAGGGAATAAACTCCCTCTTTGTAAACTAGAACGTGCAGGACTGAGCTTCCCAGCTGAGCAGTGAGTTAGAGGCAGTGAGTCCCCCGTCAGTGGAAGTATGTAAGCAAAGAAAGATGGCATCTGTTCAAGGGGAGTCCTTCTAGGAGGCGGCTGGGGCTGGTCAGACTCCCTTCCAAACCCTGGGGTTCTGGGAGCGTGCTTCCCATCCAAGTCAGCGGTGATGCCCACCCAGCAGGAAGAGAAGAGCTCCACCTGCAGAGGAAATAATCCCCCCAAAGACTTTGCTCTGCATGAAGATGGTGAGACCTGGCCAATGGGGAGATGGTGCAGGGTAGTCGAGACAAGGTGTGTGGACTCAGTAACAGTTGGAACTGGGGCCAGTTCAAGCCACCTCCTGTACTGCCTGCTGTAGCCTGCTTGCCCTGGACAGGTCACTCACTCCCCTGAGACTCAACTTTCTTGTTGGTAAAATGGAAGAAAAGGATGGAGGCTCCAAGAGGGACTACTGTGCACGGTGTTGACTGCTCTGTTCCCAGCCCAGAGGGCAGGCCTACGGCGACACACGGTAACTATCTGCACAGTCCCTGAGGACGGGGAGTGAGATGGATCCCTGCACGTCGAGCTTCCCCGCACGGTGCCCACCTGAGAGCCCGTCCCTCGGCCCCTCCGTCGGCAGAGAAGGGCTTCTGTTCCTCTAAACCAGGGGCTGGCAAACTGCCCCCTGCTGGATGAATCTTGCCTGTGGCCTGTTTTTGTTTATTTTTTTTGCGGTACGCGGGTCTCTCACTGTTGTGGCCTCTCCCGTTGCGGAGCACAGGCTCTGGACGCGCAGGCTCAGTGGCCGTGGCTCACAGGCCCAGCCGCTCCGCGGCATGTGGGATCTACCCGGACCGGGGCACGAACCCGTGTCCCCTGCATCGGCAGGTGGACTCTCAACCACTGCGCCACCAGGGAAGCCCAATGTGGCCTGTTTTTATACAGCTGGGGAACTAAGAATTCTTTTTACATTTTTAAAGGGTTTTATAGTGGGTTAAATAGTGTTCCCCCAATTCATATCCTTTCCATAACCTCAGAATGGGACCTTATTTGGAAATAAGGTCTCCACACATATGGTTAGTTAAGATGAGGTTATATTGGAGCAGGCTGAGCCCTACATCCAATGACTGTGACCTCATAAGAGGAGGTGGATTGGGACACAGCCATACATGGAGGAGGAGGAGCCATGTGATGACAAAGCAGAGACTGGAGGGATGCAGCCACAAGCCAAGGTTTGCTGACACCACCAGAAGCCAGAAGAGGCAAAGAAGGATTCTTCCCTAGAGTGTTTGGAAGGCGCGTGGTCCTGCCAACACCTGGATTCCAGACTCTGGCCTCCAGAACTGTGCGAGAATAAATTTCTGTTGTTTCAAGCCACCCAGTTTATGGGACTTCGTTACAGCAGCCGCAGGAAACAAATACAGGTTATATATTAAAAAACTACAAATCAAAACAAAAAAAGAAAAGAAAAATGTGCAACAGAGACAGTGTGGGCCCCACAAAGCCATTACTATTCAGCCTTGCATGGAAAGGCCCACCCCTGTTCTTGAGCAAAACCAAACTCGCTATCACCACCACAGCCTCAGAGCTCGCTGACCTCCCAGCCCCATCCCAGGTGTCTCCACCTCTCTGCACCCATCTCTCTGGCCCCAGGGCCTTTGCACATGCTACGATCACAGACCACACACTTCCTCAGCACAGCCCTCTCTCCCCAGCTGCTCCCAAAGTGGGTCACGTGCTTTGCTATATGGTCACAGGGATAATTAAGTAAAATTAACAGTGAGGGATAATTAGTTAAAACCGATAGCTAATTGTAATTAATCAGGCAATTATTCAGTCAATGCTTGCTCTCACACTAGGCTCTCAACTCCATGGGGTAGAAGCTAAGTCACTGGTGTCCACCACAGTGCGCTGTGCAGATCAACTAAGGTGACAGGAGATGCCCGCTCTGGTCCAGGCTCCCACTGTGCCCCCCATCACCAAGAGGAGACGTTTGCTGGACACCAGCTCTTCTCTCGGGAGACGCATCTTAAGTCACCCTGACCTGGGCAAGATCCGCCGGGTGCGGCGAATGAGGGTGTGGCTAAAACTGTTCACCGGGTGGGCTGGGAAGAAGGCTCGGCTTTGAGTCAGAGTCTGGGTTCCAGCCTAGGTGTCTGTGCCTGTCGCCCATTCACACCGTCCCCGAAAACAGCGGCCAAATCCACCTCGCTTCTCGCAGCCACTGACCAGAAGGCTTTGCTTCCATCTCGCTTGGCAAACCTCAGTCTCTCTACCAAGCCTGCATTTTAAGCCACACCAGCCTCTGTGGACAGGGAAATAAGTGTCTATCGACGAGGGAAACAAGCGTCTCCGAGATCATCCGCATGCTAAAAAGGACTTATTATTGGTCCTAAAAGGACTGACATCAAAAGAAGAAGAAGGATCCCCACTACAGCAGGCGTGCAGAAGAGCCATAGGAAGGTGACAGCGTGAGGGTCTCGGCGGCCGGGCTGCCCATGCCCTGAGCCGGCTTCCTTTCCCTCCTTTGAACCTGGCTGTGCCCGGGCAGGGGCAGGGAGAGCCCCGTGATTGGGGGGCTGTGCACGGTGTGCTGGGCAGCGCCTTGGATGCTGTACATGAATCCTCTCCTTCCCTCCTCCCAGTGGCTCAGGGAATGGGCCCTGGCATCCCCTTCTCCCCTCTTGACGGCTGAAGCGCCTGCCGTCAAGGAGGGGAGGCACAACCCCCGTCTGCCCAGCAGCTGGGTCCACCTTCTTCCTTCCCACGACCACCCTGCCTCCAGCCGAAGAATTCCTCAGAAATTACCTTTCGGGTGAATAACAACCAGCCCTCACTCTCCCCTTGCACCCACAATCCCACCCTCACCCTAAGATGCTGTGCTCTTCGTGGTTCCTTAGACCGTCGAGTAAATAAAGACAACCAAACCCGGACAGTCTGCCCGAAGCTCCCCAGCCCCGGCCAGCCGGGATGAACGAAACAGAACAAACAGATCGATAAAGGTAATTACCAGCTCTTTCGGTGGGCTCGGCGGCCAGCATCTTTCCTGCACTTCTCAGCTGCCAGGATGGGAGCGTTTGTCAGAGCATTACATGTCCCCGGAGTCCTGGCCAGGCTTCAGCAGTTCAGCCAGCCTGCCACCAACAGGCATGGAAAGGACAGTCGGTCCTGTGCCTGCTTCCCAACTGGAATGGCAGGGAACGATGTCCCAGCTCCACAGCGTCTGTGGCATGGCCGAGGGTCGCACCTCCTGAGCACAGATGACGGCAGATGTCGCCGGGTACCAGCCACCGGGCTAAGCCCATGGGGGGGCAGTTCACTCCTCTTGTACAACCACCCGGGGGACGGTACTGCTGTCATCCCCATTTTACAGATGAGGAAGCTGAGGCACGGGGCAGATGGGAACTTGTCCGAGATCGCATCGTGGGTCCCAACCCAGGCCCTTCGTGCTGTGCCACCTCCCGCAGCGCCTTGGCCCCAGCCAGGGGCTCGGGCAGCTGGAGACCCTGGTGCAGGTGGTGACCGCCTACTTGGGCCTTCCCTGATGCCATCCTCGGGACCTCTGCTTGTCCAGACTGCCTGCCCCACCATTCCGGGCCTTGAAGTCCTGCATGAGTCCTCGGGGCACGCACTGCCCTCCGTCTGTCCCTCCCAAGGTGCCCATGTCACCGTTGGTCCCCTACAGTGGCTTGGGGTGTCCACCGGGCCATCCGCAGCTTCAGTGCACTTCCGTCCAGCTTTGCAGAGCCGGGCTGGGACCTGGACCATCTCACTGGGGTCAGAGATGAACCAGGCCTGGCCGGGTCTGTGCAGAGCTCAGAGGGGCTGCAGGAGGGGCTCAGGGGACGCTGGTGGGTGTAGGGACCATGAGCTCTCATGGAGGAGGGGCACATAGGCTGGGCTTTGAGGGCAGAGCAGAGTCCAGCGGGGGAGGGAGGGCTGGGGCAGAGCGCCCCAGAGAGACCCACGTCCCCGCTGCACTGCTGGAACAGCAGAAGACACAGAGGAGACCTAGTTCCGAATGTGCAGAGAACAAGGAAAACTGGCGCCAGGGTCAGGGGAGGAGTGACATTTGCTGGATCAAAGGTTAAGGGCAAGGTGGGTCAGAGGAGGGCAGAGAGGACCCCTGGCGTTGGGCCATGTCGGGGCCGGGGAAGGTCAGCCCAGGATCCCGGGGGACGGGCTGGAGCGGGGAGGAAATGAGGCCTGGGGCCAGGGGACTCCCCGGGAGTCTGCGAGCCGGCCCCATCTGCCCAGGGAAGATGCCGAACGTCCCTGCAGACCCGGCTGGCAGGGCGAAGGGCGGGCACAGGCGGGGCCACACTTAACCTTAGCTCCTGCCCGCATCACGTTGTCAAACGCCCAAGGTCACGGCCCAGCCCAGGGAGCTGGGATTCCCCCTGTAGCTCTGCTCTGAGAGCTGGGGTCTTGTCCTGTCACCTGGGAGAGGGGTCCCCATCAACGGGGAGGGGACAGTTCACCTGGGTCTTCCTCAGTCTAACGCAGTGGCTCAACTGCAGGGACTGTTGCCTCTAGGGGTCAACTGGCAATCTCTGGAGACGTTTTTGGTTGTCACCCGGGGAGGGTGGTACTGCTGGCATCTAGCGGGGAGAGGCCAGGGACGCTGCTAAACACCTCCCAGTGCACAGATCAGCACCCTGTCCACGTCACAGAACTACCCAGCCCCAATGTCAACAGTGCCAAGGTTGAGAGAGCCAGACTGGCCCTAAGGACATGTCTCCAAATGGAGTTGTTTATTCATCCCTCCCCCATTTAAGTGTCTCTGGTCACCTTGGCCAGCTGAAGGCGGAGTGTTCCAGCACCCCAAGGCAGCCTTGGGAGGAGGGGACCCCTCCTCCCTCCACAGACACCCCCGGCTCTCCTGCTGCAGGAAAAACCAGAGGCTTTACCAGGGAAGCCACCTGGCTGGACCCCGGCTCCATTGCTTCTCTTGTCTGTGTCTGTAGGCAAGTCACCCTACAGACTCCCCGAGCCTCACTTTCCTCATCTTGTCGTAGCATGAAATGTGCCAATGGATACAAAGCGCTTAGAACGTGGCTATTGGGAGCTGCTCTTCATCCGATGCCAGCCGCTGTGCTCCCAGCTCCACTCCTTCTCCAGCGAAGGCATCACCCATACAGGGGGCGGCATCACGTGGACTGAGTCTCAGCTCCAACCACTACGTTCTCCAGAGGAGCCCCGGTACCCCCCGTGCTTTTCCCAGAGGCATTTGCAAAGCAAGTTTCTTCAAATGGCTCACCCATAGGAGGACGGACCCCTTTTAAAGGCACTTGACACGGGAGAAGCACTTGGTAAATATTCATTGGGCGAACAAATGATTATCATTACGATAATAGAATCTAGCCCAGAGCAGTTAACCCAATTCTCAGGCTTCATGCTTGGCTATTAATCTCCATCTACTTAATCAGTGTGATGAAGAGTTCTTGCATTGCCAGGACGCTGTACAGTCTATGAAGCACAGACAGTCTTCAGAGCCTCTTCTTATCTGCATGTCATTTGTATCACACAACAGGCAGAAGCCGGAACAGTGCCACCCACCCCAATTCACAGATGAATTAATGGAGGCTCAGGTACGAGAAGAGATATGCCTCCGCTCCATCCCCATCCTCTGCCCAGTTGGGTGATGAATCTGAGATCAGTGTAAGAGGAAGGAACACGGAAAGACCTCA
>NC_137149.1:3815000-3858279 GCF_951394435.1 Stenella coeruleoalba
CATCCCCTCTGGGAGAATTCCTCGGTGCCCAAGTTCTAGTTGACACACGCTGCACAGGCATCTCCAGCCCAGCGCTTCCTCCAAGCTCCTCACTCACACATCCAAATGTCTGCTTCCCACTCGACGTCTCAAGGTTCTCCAAGATCAACATGCTCCAGAGAAAATTCATTATTTTTACCCACAAACCCACTCCTCCCCCAGCATCTCCGGCTTCAGAGGGGTGACCCCACTGTTCCCATTGCTGAAACCCGACTACCACAGTCACACCTCCATCACCCCTCACCTGGATGACGGCAGTGGCCTCCAGCTGGGTCTCCTCCTACCCCACCATAGGAGACCTTTTCAAATACAACCCCAGGGTTGTCATTCTCTGTTTAACACCCTTTATTAGTTTCCATCTCTCTTGGGAGTCAATGACTGTTAAGATGTTAGTGGAGTGTGTAATACACAGACTGTTTCCAGAACTCTTAAACCACTTTAGATGCACCTTTTGCTAGTGGGCATTGCTATGTTAATTGCAAACCATCTCATCTATTCCTTTTGAACAGTTTCCCCAGATGGCTCTGCAACCACGCTGGCTTTCCTCCAGCTCTCTCAGCCTCAGGACCTTTGCACCTGCTGTTTCCTCCCCACCTTTCACCTATGTAACTCCTGCCTTCGGATTTTGGCTCAAGTGCCCCTTTTGCATGGAGAACTCCCCATAACCCTCTGCCAGAGCGACTTTTAAAGCAATGTGTTCTCCTAACACTTGTGCATTACCTCCACCACCAGGGTTTGCTTGAGTCAATGCCACTTTCCCTCAGGGGTAGGAGAGCATGCGTGCTGTTTTGTTCCTTTTCTTATCTCCAACACTAAATAATTGACGGATGAGTGAGAACGGGGTGCTTTTCCCAAATGTTGGCTTTGGGTGGAGAGATTCCCAGGGCACCACTGAGTGGACCCCACTTTGGATCTTCCTCACCCGCCTGCCTGCACAGGCTGGTGAGGGTGCTGGCGTTTTCCTCCGGGTTCCGCCAGCCCACGCAGGTGGGCGGGGAGTTGTGTGTCTCTGCTAGAAAGCACCATCAGAACGCTGCCCGCGGTAAGTCATTCCCAGACAATTTCGGAGGCGGTTGTACATAACTGCTCCTCGGGAAAGTGGCCATTAAAACGAGGCAGTTTAACAGCGACCCATTCACCCAGCCGGAGGTTCTGAAATGGTCCGTCTCATGCAATTACCATCACGTTCATGCACAGGGTGTGTTTATCCTGAAGGGGTCCCAGCAGGTCGTCTGCGTGTTTTGGATCTGAACTCCGGCTTCCAGGAGAGGCGTAAACAGGACACGCACCTGGACGATGCTTCTCCGTCCTCCTCCTGTGATCAGCCCACTGATCTGCCGGGCCAAGTGGAGGATTCCGGGCAGAGTTACGGCTGTGACAACTTCTCTGCATTTTCCCCTGAGCCTCAGCACCTCAGCCTCCAAGCACTTAGCTCGCCTCCCTCACACCTGTCCACACACACTCGTCCCTACACACCTGTCTCTACACACCAGGACATTTATGTCATCAAGCCTCTCTCAAGTGCCCTGATCTCCCTGCTTTCCCTCGCGTGGCCAGCTCAGCCCACGTGGCATTTCTCTCAGGGATCTGGCCTTCCTTGAGGCTCCCACAAATCTCAACGTTGCAAAGCCCGACGTTGGCACTTAATTCCGTGTCTCTGCCTGGTATCCAAATGCCCCGCTCTATCCACAAGCATACGTAAGCATTCAACTTTTCCATCTCCTTCAAGATTTGAGCTTTGTCTTGTTGGAGAAATCCTTCCTTATAACAAGGTCAGGAAAATATTCTCCTGTTTCATCTTCTAAGAGATTTATGGGTTTGTCTTTCATGTACAGGTGTCTGTTTCACCAGAAATGAATGTTACGTAGTGAGGATGGGGGTTCAGTCTCACTTATTTTCAAGGGCATCACCCATTGCCCTGCCACCATGTTAAATACTCCATCCCTACCCCCGCCAACCAGCAGGGCCTAAGGTTTCTGGACGTATCTGGGTCTGTCTCTGGGCACTTGATTTGGTCCCATCGGTCAATTTGTCTTTCCAAAGTATGCCAATCGTTGTGATAATTCTGGGTGTTTTCAGTAAAGCAAGGCACCTGCTTTGCTCTTGAGGGGCGTTGAGCCTTCTTTGGCCATTCTCGGTCCTTTGCTCTTTGATATTCATTTCCAAATCCGCTTGCTAAGTTCAAACAAAACGAAACGACCCCAAACCTATTGGTGTTTTCACGCAGAACTGCATTGTCTGCAGATGCGTTTGAGAAGAACCGACTTCTTTACTAAGTTGGTTTCCCCCCGACCCATCAACACAGTATAGTCCTCCTTTCCTGGCATCTTCTTAAATGTGTTTAAATAACTTTCTATACTTTTGTTCACAAAAAACATGTCCTGAGGACAGTGCAGGCACCTTTTTCATCTTTCTATTTCCACATATTCTAAATAGTTTACCTCTAACTACTTCAAAGGTGTTTGTTAAGTTTACCTGGGGACTTGAAGCTTTACTGGTGGTATGTCTAGCACCAGAGTCACCTCCCAGGGAAGATGTTCTCAGAAAGAGGGCTGGGATGGGTCAGCATGGAGAGGATATGATGGGGGGGGCGGTCCTTCTCTAGTCCCTCAAATAATATCATAATGTCACTCACTGGTGTCACCTAACCATCGTGATAAGAAACACCTTTCACACGTCACAGCTTGCAAAGATCTTCCAGTTCACAGTATTCAATCCTCCAGCATCAGAAGGGCATCAGGTGAGACCCCCGGGAGTATTTTAAAGCAGGTGAGGTTCCCTCTTTGGCGTCCTGCGTCCCTGGTCCATTCCTCCCAGGAGGCTGAGTGCTCAAGGGCAAGGAGTCAACGTCTACTTCACGGTCATGAGTGATGTGTGACTTACATCAGCTATGCTGTTCTAAACACTTCCTTGCTGTGTCACGCACTCCTGTCTTTTGCCACATGGTCGTTTTACTTGCATTTATCTTCTCCAGGGATGTGGGCAGTGAACTCTCTGATTGGATTCCACTAAAGATTATTTAAAGTTTCTAAAGAATATTCTTCAGTTTGTTTTTTCCAAAATAAGGAATGAAGCGTGGCTTTGGCTTCCCTCGATGTCTGGAAAGGAGTCTGGAAGCTTCTCTCCCACCTTCATCTTCCTCCTCCCGTTTCCCAGCATCACAGTCCTTATTACTATTAACCAGATTTCGGAGGAAAGCTTTTCCTTTCCAAAAAATATATTTTTGACATGTGCATTTTGTTTCTATCCATTGTTACAACACCTGTTTGAGCTGCATCTGGTGTCTACCTGGCCTCAGTCCTCCCCTGCTTCTACGCCAGACCTTCTCGGCCTTCAACCGCCCTCAGCTTAACCCATCTCTCTGCTGCCAGAAGATGTCTTCAGGGCATTTCCCTTTCGAGACTGATGCCTGGTCATGTAAGTTAGAGGCCTTGGTATTCCCTAAACCTACGCATGACAGCTGAGCTGGGGATTAAATTCTGAGATCCCAGCTTTTCCGTACTTATCTGCAGACCTCGAAATCCATTCTATTATTTTGAAATTTAATACTGAAAACATGTGTGTAGTGGCCTGGCTTTCATTCTTTTATAAACAATTTTTCTCTTTTGAGAAAAAAGACATTTTCCCCTCGTAATTAAAGAAAACAATTCAGAATGTGAGGGAGGCTTAACAAGGGCTTTTTTATTTCTCTGAAAAACTCACCCACTCCTCAAACCCCACCCCTCAATCTTTGATCACTGCTTCCGGTCCCTTTGCTCCAGATTCTTATTTGGATACGCCTGTAGTTCTCTGGCAGGCCCCCTCTCTCCTTCCCTGTGTAGCGTCTTCCTTCTTATGACCCTGTTGTCTCCAGCCTCTTTTTTGTGTGTGTGTGGTACTGTTGTGGTTTCTCCACTGTCGTGGCCTCTCCCGTTGCGAAGCACAGGCTCCGGACGCGCAGGCTCAGCGGCCATGGCTCACGGGCCCAGCCGCTCCGCGGCATGTGGGATCTTCCCGGACCGGGGCACGAACCCGCGTCCCCTGCATCAGCAGACGGACTCTCAACCACTGCGCCACCAGGGAAGCCCCTCGAGCCTCTTTATTCGTGAGAACTTCCGGAGTTTCTCCTCCGCGTCACTGATTCATTTTCCCCGCGGTGTCCATCCTGCCTTCTCATGCCTCTGAGATGCCCTTGGTCTGTCATTGAAGTTTTGGTGTCTTACAAGTGTTCCTTAACACCCTCGCTCCCTTCCCACTTCTTCCTTCTCTCTGGGAGCTGCATTTCATCACTGTCCTTTCTCCTAAACTTCCGCCTTCCACCCACACTGACTGTCCTGCAGGGACCGGGAACCACAGGACGTAATCTCCCCACAGAGGTATCCACACCCCGCTCCTGCCTTATAGGCTGTGCAGGTACAGAGGCTCGGGGTGTAGGTGGGGCAGAGGGAGGGAACAGCATGCCTTCGCCGAGATGCCCACCCAGCTGGGCCTTTGATGGAGGGTTTCCCAGCCTCTTGCTGGTGGGCAGGGCTGCTCTGGTTCACGAGCGCTCTGCTAAGTGGAAGGTCTCAGGTCCTAGCTTGGTCTCAGGTCCCAGCTTGGTCTCTGTTTCTGGCATTTTATCTATGCTCCTTCTTCCCAGTCGGTTTACGGGGAACTTGAGGAAGCCTGGGGCAGTGGCTGACACTGTTTTGTCTGAGAGATCAGTGTCGTGGTCTAGAGATACCCCTAACCTGGCAGCCTTCCTGTCCCCATCCAGGTTTTTTTTTTTTTATTTTTTGGCCACTCCGCACAGCATGGGGGATCTTAGTTCCCCTTCCAGGGATCGAACCCGCGCCCCCCTGCATTGGAAGCACAGAGTCTTAACCACTGGACCACCAGGGAAGTCCCAACCACCAGCCAGGTTCTAGCCCAGGATCACCCTCTATGCCCCGGTGAAAGTGCTGGTGGCCAGGGGGGCAAAGACCCCTTCCTGGCGATCTTTATCTTCTATGCAAGGGCCAGGAAAACGACTGGTCAACTCAGAGAACAGAAACCCCAGTGACATCACACACACCACTGAGGACCCTTAGAAACTTCCTGTGCTCGTCTCACGAGGGCCCTCGCTCTCGGGGAGAAAAGGTATTTATTTCCCTGCCGGTGAGGGAGATGGCCACATTTTGCTAAAAGTATCACAGGACTTTGGAGGACATACACTGGCTCATTGATGTGGGACAAATAACGATTTAATAGCTTTCTAATTACATGACAATTAGAATTCCTATCTGGCTGTGTCCTTAGGTATCTATGGGCTGCGCGGAGCAGTTACGGCGCCTGCAACCATTAAGAGCACCAGGATCCGCGGGGCGGGCAGCGCTGACAGCTACAGAGCATGATTACCCGTGTAATTATTCTCCTGCACCTGAGTGATTACGTGGTGGTATTATTTGTGTGGTATTACAGTTTATTCCTATACCTAATCACAGTTTCCTTTCACGGACTGGGACCCGGCCCAGGAGGTGCTGATCGATTTTTTAAAATAACATAAAAGTCATCCGATGAGCAGCTTGGCTACCAGGCTGCCTTGTGTTCACACGGAGAGGCGGCCAAGGTCTGGGGGGAGGGAGTTGGGAATTCACACCAGACACCAAGTTCATGGCGGCAAAGCCCACCCAGCCCGACCGTGAGACATGAGACGGGAGGATGGCTGCCCTTGGCACTGTGCCCTCTTGGGTGGGCTCCTGGTTGCTACGTGGCGCCGTGGTCTCTGCTTGGTGCCCCGCTGCAGGTCCCAGCCCTCGGCCGCCCTCTGGCCCAGCATGCGTGACCCGCCTGTGTTAGCACCGCCCGTGTCCTCGTCTGTCGGCTCTCCTGGACTTTGAGACTCACCGTGGCAGGGCCTTAGGAGGATCCTTATTTTTTTCGGTAGCGCACAGAGTAGGGGGTCACCGTGTACCCACCAAACCAGGCTGGAGGGACAACCCCCACCGAGAATCCCATTTATAAAAGCAATCCTTTCTCGGGGTAGGAACGAGGGGAGGATGGGCTGAGAGATTCAGACCAGCGATAGCAAAGTTATTTTCCCTTAAGAATTTCAATCACGTTTTTTATAGCTCCATCCAGCACCTCTTGCCTGGCAAGCTAAAAGCAATGAGGGGGGTGGCCAAAAAACTTCAGGAACAGAGTAGCAGGAAGGAGAGGCCAAGTCCCTGGTAGTCGCTACACCTGTTAGCGCAATTATCAAAGCTCAACCTTGAATCAGACACCCCAGGTAGAAAACAAAGGCTGAGACAGAAGCTGGGCAGGTGGCCCCCTGGTCCCCAGCAGCCCTGTCCCCACCCTGGGGCTCTCTTGCCGGTCCAGGGCGCTAGATCGTTGACCTGAACAAGGATGACCGCCCGCAGCCTGGGAAGTGCGGGTCACGGTTCCCCATTTAGCAGGCGCACCGCCCTCTCCAGACTGCAAGAGGAAGGGCCCCTCCAAAGACGGTGAGTGGCAAGCGTGTGCCAAAGGTTAGAACTTTCTCCAGGTGACAGCGCCGAGGATGGTGGGTCTCAGGTCTGCAGTCCTTGCCTCACGGGTGGGAGCCTCTGTGGCCACAGCACCTCGAGGCATCCCTCGTACGGAGAAAGGGTGGAGGGAGGTGACATGGGTTGGGAACCTGCTGTGGGGCGTCTCTCCCACTGAAATGCTAGGGAAGGTGACAGCAGGTGCCAGGAGCGTGTGATGTTTCCTGTAGCTGCTGTAACAGCGTCACAAACTTAGTGGCTGTGAACAACCCCAATGTATTACCTTACCGTTCTGGAATCAGGCGTCTGCAATGAAGCTTATGGGGCTTAAATCAAGTTGTCAAAGTGTCAAAGTGTCAGTGAGGCTGGTTCCTTCTGGAGGCCCCAGAGGAGAATCTGTTTCCTTCCTTCTCCAGCTTCTCGAGGCGCCCGCATTCCTTGGCTCGTGGCCCCTCCTCTGTCTTCAAGCCAGCAGCGCAGTGTCTTCAGTCTCTCACTCGGACCCTCTGATAAGGACCCTTGTGATGACACTGGGCCCACCCGGATAATCCAGGATAATCTCCCATCTCAATATCCTTAACCTAATGCCGTCTGCAAAATCCCTGTTCCCACCCATTTATGGTGACATTCATAGGTTGGGGGATTTAGGATGGGGGCGTCTTTAGGGGACCTTATTCAGCCCCCAACGGTGCACAGCAGCTATGCCCCCGTGGGCCTGCCGTCATCCATCTGTGTCACAGAGGAACCAGGAGGCCCAGGCGTTATGTAACAGGTCCAAGGGCACCCTGGCTGACAAACAGGAGGGTCACGTTGGAACCAACGTTGTCTCTTGCCGTACCCTGTGGTCCCCTGTCAGAAAGATGGACAGAGGGGCTCGGACACTTGGACCTTTTATTTCCCCCTTAGGACAAAGGACGTGCAGTCACAGGCACCCACTCCCGTTTATTTGGGGAGACTCTCCCACCTCCCACTGTCACCCTGGGACCATCCGTCAAGGCCCCTCTGCCTTCGCAAGTGGCAAGTCCACGATCTCTCGGAGACACGCGGGTGGGTGACGCTGGGTTCTTTGCCCCTGCAGCCTCCCTGCCCTTTGCCGGCCACTTTCCTGGGGTTCTAATTCCATCTGACGTCTTTCCAGTAAAGATCCCTCTGCTGCTGCAGGCTTGCACTGGCTTCTGCTGACCGCCACCAAAGCCCCACAGCCACAAAAAGCTGCAGTGCTGGGGGACCATGGACTTGGAGGAGGCTGACATTCCTCTTGCAGGTGCAGAAGCTGAGGCCCAGAGAGATGCTGTCCTCTGCAGGCAGCCCTGGAGGACAAGGCGGGGGCAGGCCCGGAACCCAGGTCCCCACTGACTCCAACCTTTACCCCCCACAGCACGGTGTTAGGGTTGCTCAGGGCCAGGGAGCCCCCCTGGCGCGCACGCACACACACACACACACACACACACACACACACACACACACGAGGAACAAAAAGACACTGTCTCCCTGCATTGTAAACAGGAGAGGCCTTGCAAACAGGTTCATCTGGACCATTTTTCTAGATTCCACATATATGCGTTAATATACGATATTTGTTTTTCTCTTTCTGACTTACTTCACTCTCTATGACAGTCTCTAGGTCCATCCACATCTCTACAAATGACCCAATTTCGCTCCCTTTTATGGCCGAGTAATATTCCATTGTATATATGTGCCACATCTTCTTTATAGAGACACAGACATAGAGAACAAACATAGGGACACCACCAAGCGGGGAAAGGGGGGGGGATGAATTGGGAGATTGGGATTGACATATATACACTAACTAATAGTATAAAATAGATAACTAATGAGAACCTACTGTGTAGCATGGGGAACTCTACTTCACTTTGCTGTACAGTAGAAACAAACACAACATTGTAAAACAACTATACCCCAATAAAAAAAAAAAAAGAGGAGTGGCTATCTCCGGTCACCACCAGCCCTCCCCCAGCCCTGTCACCAGCAGATCTGTGTTTGAGCTATGTTGGACTCATTCCAGTCTTTGGGAACAAACGCTAGGGCTCACTCCATCTCCTGACGCCATCCCCCTGTCCCCACGCCCCCAGAGCTGGGAGCTGATGTGGCACATTCTAGTCAGTTCCCAGGGGCCCACGATGTGGTTGTCCTGAACGGGCCTGGGCGGTAAAGTTGGATAAGACGTGGCGCTGGCCCAGGAGGAGCCTCCACTGGTCTGGAGAGAATGGATGAGATGGACCCTGACAACGAGCCCTCTGCAGACAGTGGGCTGTGGGTGCTCACGGGAGGGAACAGGCGTTAACTGAGCACCTACTACACGCCCAGGCGGGTGCTGGGCCCTTCATAAGCTTTGACATAGTTTTTCTTTCCTGTGCAGAGCGCATCATGTCACGTTGAGGACACAGGGTCTCGAGAGGCCAGCGGCTGCCCAAGTTCATCCCACCCCAGTAAGAGCAGGGGAAGTGACCAGTGACAGGTAGATTATCAGTGCCCCAGGTCCTGGCCTGGGTTCAGGGCCTGCTGGCATGGGGAACCCTCCCCCCGCCCACAGCTCCTCACACAAAGCCCCCCCACCCCCATTGGGGTCCACATCTGGAACGCTGTGAGGGTAGGGCACCTCCATGGGAAAGCAAGTTGTGACAAGGCTGGCTGTGAGGTCTTTCTTTCAAGCTAAAAATATACACTTACTGCTGAGTTGAAAGAGGCAAGAAGAGGGAGTTTGAGATTTGAAAGAAAAATTCCTCAAATAAGGAATGATTTTTTTTTTTTTTAACTGTATAGTTAGAAGAAACTCAACAGAAGCAATGTAAGTAAACACTGGTTGATGCGGACACATGGGCTGTTCTTTCTTCCACCTGCTCTTGTTCACAAAACCTTGCTTGCCAGGCTTGAGGACCCATCTTCCCTTCACTATATTCCACTTGGGTGGACTGACCCTGCCCCCCAGAGAGCACATGACCAGACCTGGCCAATCAGAGCACCAGCTCCCTCTGGCCACACCCACTGCTTCAGGAACAGGTCACATGATCCCAGCCCAGCCAATGGGAGTCTTCCTTGGGATCTGTGCTGAAACTACTGGGAAAGGACCCCTGCTCCTTCTGAGATCATGGTGCCAAGGGTCACACGTGCCTGGGGCTGCCAGAGGTCATCTTTTCCACCAAACAACCCACCTGTGCCTGAAACCCAAGCCTAAGCTCAGGAGAGCAGAGCCGAGAGGTGGGGAGAGACAGACTGATTCCTGATCTGATTCCGGATCAAGCTGTGCCTGAAGGAAGCCCTGCCCCTGGTCTTCACAGTTACATAAGCCAATGTATTACTCTTCTTGTTTGAGTGACTTCATATTACTTGCAATCAAACGAGCCAGCATGGTGGGGGGTATTTATTCGGTGGCTGGTTTGTCAAAGGAAGACAAGTAGAACAGAAAACACTAGAAATAAAAGGCCCCACAAAGGTCACGTGCAGACAGCTGCTGTGTGACATAGGTGCTGCCACTCTACCCCTTTGGCACCCAAGCCTGACACCACTGACCAATCAGGCCTCCTTCCCACTGCACGAACACGGCCCCAAGTCCTTCCCATAAACACCTGCAGAGAATGACACAGGTAGGTGCTGATATCCCTATTTCCAGCCGACGTCTAGTGCAGAGAGAGGTGAAGTGGCTCGTCCCACTCTCCTCACTAATCAAGTCCGTGTACGTACATGAGACACTCTGTTCCCTTGATTTATATTTTCCCTCGTGTCTGACGATTTCTCCTAGTGCGGGCAGCCACCGGATAAACCACACAAATCGCCGGATTCCCGGAAACCGGGGTGTTTGCACACGCGGGGAGGAGAGGCACGGTCAGTACCTTTGTGAATGATAGAATGCAACGGCCAAAGCTGGGCGACAGGCACGTACCGGAAATATGCATACAAAGCGCTTTCCCTGGGCTTCCCTCTGCCTCACCGTGGATTTGCCCCGTACCCGCCACGGAGCCCGGGTGGCAGGGAGGGCGCAGTAAGAACCCCCGCCCAGACGGGGGTCCAGCTCCTCCACGCCTCCCACACTGCCCTGACCCAGAAGAATTACTTCATCTCTCTGAGCTGCAGGCTGCTCACCGGCAGGTGGAGGACACCTGGCTCAGCTGCTGTGTGGCTTCGGTGAATAATGATACACACACACGGCAACGCTCGCGGAACGGCAATGGCTCGGTGCCCGACCCCGTGCCCGGGACCCCGGAAAGCACCTCGTTCCACCTTTACAGAAACCCTGTGATGAGGAAGCCCATTTTACCAACAAGGCTCAGAGCGGCCCAGGAAATATCCCCAAGTCCCAGTCCTTCCTAGATCCAGGACCTGCGTCTCCACTGCTGGGAGGTAGAGGAGCCGCACCCTCCTCTTGCCGGGGCTGCTGTCAACGCCCCACCCCGCCTGAGCCAGTGGCACCACGCCCTCCAGCATCATCCACGGCCACACGCCTGCCCACTGTTTTCCGTCCAGGCCCTCACATTACAAAGCTCCTTCCATTCCGAGGAGAAGCCCTTCGACCCTCGCCCCAGATGGCAATGGGACCAAAAGGGTGTGGGACGACCTGGACCCCAGTGGAACCCCATGGTGCCTGGCTCTCCACGGGCTCAGACACCGCAGTATTCTCAGGTCCCTGGCAGCCTGGGGACCCTGGGACCCTGGGTAGTGCACGAGTTTCTTATGGTTGCTGTGGTAAATTACTACAGCTACAGGGCTACAGTAACACAGGTGTATCGTCTTACAGTTCTCCAGGTCTGAGTACCAGATCAGTGTCGCTTCCCTTCTGAAGGCTCCAGGGGAGAATCCACTCCCAGCCTTTCCCACCTCCTAGAGCTGCCCACGTTCCTTGCCTCGCGGCCTCTCCCGTCTTTAAAGCCAGCAGCGCAGCATCTTCCAGTCTCCCCGCTCCCTTCTCTCCCCTACTCCCCCTACCACCCTGTGACCTTCTGCTTCCAATGTCACATCTCCTTCCCTGATCCCCCTGCCTCCTCTTACAAGGATTACTGTGACAACGGTGGGCCCAGGGGATAATCTCCCCATCTCAAGAGTCTTAGCTTAATCACATCTGCACGGCCCTCTTTGCCACGAGAGGTAACATAGTCACAGGTTCTGAGGATTCGGATGTGGACATCTTTGGGGGTCATTATTTGGCCCTAGCAAGGGGAGGGAGAGGTGTCGTCTGTCCTAACTGCCTTAGGGGAGGTGTGGCCCGGGGAGGGTGTACCCTGAACTGGAGGAACACGGGGAAGGGCCTGAGCTGGAAGGGATCACCACTTCTGATGGCCAGCTGGTCAGAGGGCACGGGCCTGCGGGCTGGGGAGGCGGGCAGTTTGGGCTTCACACGAAGAACAACAGAAGGCCAGGCGGCCCGGGCAGAGCTGAGCTCTGGAAGCTGAGGGACGCAGGTTAGGGGGGACTGGGGTGATGGCGGGAGGTCACTGGGCTGAGCCAGGTCAGAGGAAGGGTAGCTTGGGCGGGGGTGGCAGAGGACATGGAGAGAGGCCCAGGGCGCTGGCAGGAGTCCACAGTGGGTGGGGTGTGGAGGGTGAGGAATTTGGCAGTGCAGAGGACCACGCTTGGGCTTCTGCCCGTGTGCCCGCGGGGATGTGGCACCAGCTGTGGGTAAAGGCCTGGAGAAGGCCAGCTTACACGTCAGGATAGGAGTTGATCTTGCAGCCACGGGGTGGAGCCATGGGGGAAAAAATTCAACAAAGGTGCTGGTGCAAAAAAAAGAAAAACAAAGATTCCGGAAGCTGGAGGCGCTCTTAACCTATCCAGGGCCTCCTCGCGGTGACTGGGCTTCCTCCACTGCGGAAATCACTGTCAATTTCAAGTCGTTTTTACCAGGCTATGGTCCTTCAAGTTTCCTAAGAGCCTCCATGCACAAGGACAAACGCACCATCTACCACTCTTTTCTGAGCACTTGCCTTTGAAGGGAAGAGGGGTGAAATTCGGGCTGCGGCCAACAGCTGATCAGAAGCAGGTTCCTTAAGCCCGGCTCTCACTTAACGGGGATGCTGGGCGGGGATACCGTGGGAAACTAGGATGGGGTCTGCGCTGAGTCAGTGCACTCGGCCCGGACGCAGCATCCCTTCCCACACCGGCTGCACAGGACACAGTCGATGACCTTCAGTGCCACGCGGCGTGGTCAGCCTGTGTTCGCGGGTCCCCCTGGTGGCCCTCAGGCATGAGGGAAATAAACCCATCACCTGCTCTCCCATCCAGAGGACAGCACCACCCATTATGTACCTCGTACTGAGCCAGCCAGGGCTTCTGTCACTGCGATGGAGGCCACGTCCAATATAGAGACGGGGCCACGATGGGCCAGGAGGGGGGTCCACGCTACAGGTGAGGAGGAAAGAGCTTTCCCATTCTGGGGTCCCCCTCTGGGCGGGCCGGCGTTGCAGCTGAGCAAGCACCTCATCCCCCAGCCATCCGGGGCGGGGGAGAAAGAGTAGGATGGAGGGGACCAAGCCCGAGCCCCTCAAAGTGTCTGAGCTCCCCGGGATGGCGAGCCCCCACCTCCCCGGTCTCCGTGATGCAGCAAAGGTGGTTCTGGGCCAAGGACACACACCCTGGTTTGCCCTGAAGACAGAGCCAGCCAAAGGCTTCAGTTTATGGGTCAAGTGAGGGCAGCAGGTCTAGCAAACACCAGGGCCTCCCAGGGCCTGCAGCGACGGGAGAGTGGACTCACGTGATGTGGGGCCCCGAGAGACACGTGCATGTCCCGCTCGCCACCCCATCGCCTCACTCCGTGAGGCTCTGTTTTCTCATCCCTAACATGTCAGCTGCAGTCACTGCCTTGGGGTGCCGCTGTGCCCCTGGGTGATTCCCCATCGCTCTCGCCTCCCCGGCCCCAGCCCGGCCTCTCTCCCTCTCACTCCACCCGGCCCGGATGGACGGACACGTGCACACACACAGCACTGAGCAGAACACAGTAGGTGTGCATCAGGGGGTCCCCAGGATGAAGCCCCTGACACACAGGTGGGGGCCCCGAGACGCCCCCGGGATGGCCCTTTTACATTCTACTTAATTTTGTGGTTGTGGCGTTTGGGGTTTCAGAATCCGCACCATCTGCAGAAGACAGAGTGAATCCGGAGTCTCTTTCCCTCTCTGTTTATTAGTTCCAGAGGCCGGAGCCCAGGAGACGTGTTTTCTGAGAAAACGTTTTTTCCCTTTCTCTCCTCTCTCCTGCAACAGCCTACTGGCTTTAAGAGGGCATCATTTTCCACACATTAGCTGAAGTTTCGAGAGTTTCGCTCTATTTCTGAGACAGAAGCTCTGTACACCGACAGGCCCAATTGAGCCATTTTTCTCATGGACAGGAGAGGACACTCAGTGCTCCGGGGAAATGGAGCATGGAGCACATCGCCGACTGGAAGCGAAGGCCCGTGCGGCACCAGGTCTACTTCCCAGCCCCCGCAGGCCCCCGCGATCGGGCTTGTCTTCCCACCGGACAGGGGCGCCAATCTGATCTCGAGCGCCACCTGGTAACTGATCTCGAGCGCCAATCCGGGGAAGGGGGTGACACCTGGGGACCGTGCGGGCGGGGTTCGGGAGTCCTGGCTTTACCCTCAGAGAGCTGGGGGTGCTGGGGTCAGACTCCACCCCATCTGCCTCGTCCTGTGTGCCGAGGCTGACCAGAGAACCCCGGAACAGGCAAGAGGCTGCCCAGGCTGCGGGGAGCCCCCGAGAGCCCACCCCATGGAATCAGAGCCGCAGCGGGCACACACGGCTCTTCTGTGCTGCCAGCCCTGACTGGTCTCCTGCTCTGGCCTGGCCACGCCGAGGGCCTCCTGGGCGTCACCTCTGGAGGCTGCAGGCCAGTGGACACGGTGTACCCCATCCTGGGCTCTACCGCCTCTCCAGGGCCTCCCCTGTATCAGGAAACAGCACCCCCATTCACCCACTGCTCATACCAGAATACTGGGGGCAGCATCTAATCACAGCATGTCTCCTGACCGTGTCCCTGCCCTCCCCGTGAACCTGCCCACCCAGGATCAGCCTCGCCATTGCTCACCTGGACCCCACAGGTGTTGGAGCCACACAGATGCCCATCAGATGGCTGAATGAGTGGATGGATGGGTGGATGGATGGGTGGATGGGTGGGTGGATGGGTGGGTGGGTGGGTGGATGGATGGGTGGATGGGTGGGTGGGTGGGTGGATGTATGGGTGGATGGGTGGGTGGGTGGGTGGATGGATGGGTGGATGGGTGGCTAGATGGGTGGGTGGGTGGATGGGTAGATGGGTGGGTGGGTGGGTGGGTAGATGGGTGGGTAGGTGGGTGGGTGGATGGATGAGTGGGTGGATGGATGGGTGGATGGGTGGGTGGATGGATGGGTGGATGGGTGGGTGGGTGGATGGGTGGATGGGTGGCTAGATGGGTGGGTGGGTGGATGGGTAAATGGGTGGGTGGGTGGGTGGGTGGATGGATGGGTGGATGGGTGGCTAGATGGGTGGGTGAGTGGATGGCTAGATGGATGGGTGGGTGGATGGGTAGATCGGTGGGTGGGTGGGTGGGTGGATGGATGGGTGGATGGGTGGCTAGATGGGTGGGTGGGTGGATGGCTAGATGGGTGGGTGGGTGGGTGGGTGGGTGGGTGGGTGGATGGATGGGTGGATGGGTGGCTAGATGGGTGGGTGGGTGGATGGGTAGATGGGTGGGTGGGTGGGTGGGTAGATGGGTGGGTAGGTGGGTGGGTGGATGGATGAGTGGGTGGATGGATGGGTGGATGGGTGGGTGGATGGATGGGTAAATGGGTGGGTGGGTGGGTGGGTGGATGGATGGGTGGATGGGTGGCTAGATGGGTGGGTGAGTGGATGGCTAGATGGATGGGTGGGTGGATGGGTAGATGGGTGGGTGGGTGGGTGGGTGGATGGATGGGTGGATGGGTGGCTAGATGGGTGGGTGGGTGGATGGCTAGATGGGTGGGTGGGTGGGTGGGTGGGTGAGTGGGTGGGTGGATGGATGGATGGGTGGGTAGATGGATGGATGGGTGGGTGGATGGATGGGTGGGTGGGTGGGTGGATGGATGGGTGGATGGGTGGATGGATGGGTGGATGGGTGGCTAGATGGGTGGGTGGGTGGATGGGTAGATGGGTGGGTGGGTGGGTGGGTAGATGGGTGCGTGGGTGGGTGGGTGGGTGGATGGGTGGATGGGTGGCTAGATGGGTGGGTGGGTGGATGGCTAGATGGGTGGGTGGATGGATGGCTAGATGGGTGGGTGGGTGGATGGATGGGTGGGTGGATGGATGGCTAGGTGGGTGGGTGGGTGGGTGGGTGGGTGGATGGATGGATGGGTGGGTGGATGGATGCATGGGTGAACAGTGGACTCTCCTTCAGTCCACGCCAGCCTCCCCACCACAACAAAAGAACTTTCTTAAAAGATAAGCAAACCAGCACATCTGATCTCATCCCATGGACCCTTCCAGCCTCGTCCTTGAGAACAGCCCACTCGGGGCTCCCAGGGAGGCCTGGGTCCCCCCACCAACGGCCTGCGTGCATCCTGCCTGGAGAGTGTCATCCAGGCATGGCTTCAGTTTGCAAGCGTGCAGGAGCACAGGGTGCCATGAATGCCCCCTGGCAGGCAAAAATCTACAGCAGAAACAAGAATCAACAAGGCCTGCCCACCTCCCACCCCAGAGAACTAGTGCTGTGGGTGCCCAGCCCCCGCTCACGTCGATGGAGCACACACCAAGAGGGTGCACCTGGCGTCTCCGAGTGCTTCACGTTCAGTGGCAGCCCCGGTGCAGGCCCAGGTCCCAGGGTCTGGGGAGGCGTCCTGAGCGTAAGCGCTACATGTGAGGGCACGGCACCAGGGCGCCCATGTCCCTGTGCCATGGAAAGCCAGCTCTGCAGCAGCCCAGATCAGATACGGACACCCCTGAGCTTGCTGCCTTACGTTCAGTGTGCATCTCAAGCCCATTTTCTGACAATAGGGAGAAGGTGGGTCCTCCCAGGGTGACGGGAGGACAGAGTAGGGGTCCAGGCTCAGGCCTGACGGCAATGTTGGGCCTGGGAAAGATGCGCAGTGGCGAGGTTGGTCCTCTCAGAGCCCCCGCTGTGTGCCAGGCACTGTGTCTGCAGGTCCGTGCACTGGCCTGGCTCAGAGGTGGGGGCACTGAGCCCCCTGATGCTGTACAACGCAGACACTGCATCTTCGACACGGGGACCAGGTGCTGTGGTACATCATCTCATTTAATCCCCAAATTACACCTCAGAGAACCAGGAAGGGGAGACACCAGGATGCGAACCCCCTCAAAGCTGGGCTCCCACCACTCTGTGCCTCGGTCCCTTCCTCATGGCACGTCCTTGGTCAGATGTTTGGGCCGGAACAGGGAAGTGCTGGTCAACACTCGGGAAGAAGATTTCAAAGCAAAGTATAACACAGTTGCACAAGCATGTCAATGAGAGGAGAAACCAACAAAACGAAGTCCTTGCTGCTTGGAACGCTTTCTAAACACACAGGCAGGTCCTGGGCTTCCAAGCTCCTGGAAACGGGGTCTGGGGATCCCGCAGGACACAGCGGGCAGCAAGTCTGCCAGGGGCTGCTACTCTCCATGTGAGGGGAACCGACAGAGATCGCCCCACCGAGCAGTCCTCTGAGCAACAGGAGGGTCTGCAGGTGGCCGTGTCCATGGGACGGAGCTAACCTCGGCTCCCTCCAGAGGCCCAACCACCACCATGCACCGCTGGGGCCAAAACAGGAAAGAAGACAGGGACTGATCCAAGGGGTCAGCTGCCAGGGAAGAGGGGGCGGGGCTCCACCCAGAAAGGGGTGGGGCCTCCACAGCAGGGCGGGGCCTCTGCGCTAGAGAAGAGTGGCCTCCACAGCAGGGAAGGGAAGGTTGCCTCCATACTAGAAAGGGGCGGGGCTGTGCCCCCACACCCTCTCCCCGTGCCATGGGGTTCTCGTGCTGAGTCAGAAATGTGCTCGTAGTCCAAAGCCAAATCGGGTACTCAGACAGCACGGAAGGCACACGGGGGATGCTGAGGGGTCCTCAGGGCCCCCAGGGTCTCAGGTCACGCCACGACAGTGGTAGAATGCCTCGCCCATGGGCATCAAGGCGGGAGCTCTGATTATACTAGAGGCAAGACAAAAATAAAAGGGAATTCATTTTGTAAGACAGGTTGCAAAGTGGTCTCTTAAGAAGCTGTAAAGTACTGCTTCGCCTGTAATTGTTGTTGAATGGACTCCTAATAGCGTTCACACCTTCCTGCAAAACCTATCCATTACCGATAACTGGAGAGGTAGACCCTCAGCTCGTGCTGAAGCAGGTGCCCCTGCAAATGAAGAACCCCATCTTTTCCCAGATCACACTCACTCTGGGGTAAACCTGTCCCGCTAGAGGCTGACTTTGGCCCCTTTTCTTATTCCTCCCACAAAAATGCAGCAGGAGAGGTTCGGTTTCCCAGGGCTCCACCAGAGCCTCAAAGGTTCAGGAAGGATCAAGTTGCTTGTCCAGTTCACCTTCATATCCCAGCGCCCGGCAAAGGACCCCAGCACATAGTAGGTGCTTCGGGACCCAGGGTTCTCACCCTCCAGCACCAAGCATGCAGCCTGGCACACAGTAGGACCTTGACCCACATCTGCTGAACGGATGGGGGTCAGATTGAGACAGAGCTCGGACATCTGGTGAAACCTGCCCTCTTGCGGAGGAGAAGCCGAGACACATGGTAAACAGAGCAGAGTCTGGGCTCTGCCCACGTGCATCTCATTACCCAGCTGCTGCTCTTCCCCTGGGAGGAGACCAGGAGAGTCCAGAATGCCGGAGGTGCAAGGGGCTTTGGAGAACCCCCAGTTCAACCTCCTGATCTTATGGAGGGAGACACTGAGGCCTGGAGAAGAAACAGGATCTGCCCTGAGTCACACAGCTCAGCTGTGGTCAGATCGAGCCCTGTCCAGCCACAGCGGGTTACACACTCCCCACTTCCAGCACAGCAGGCTGCGCTGGGCTTGCACAGACATGGGGAACCCCATCTGCCCCCTGGAACTTTGCCCCAGGGTGCCTGGTGAGCTCAAAGTTATGACAGAGGGGGCTCTGGCATCTAGCAGAACTGGATTTAAATCCTTGCTCAATGCCAAGTACAGAGACACAATATGTTTGATCCATTGGTGACAGCTTTGCTACCTACCAGCTGGGTGACCTGGACTATTCTCCCAGCTTCCCCCGAGCCTCTGTTTTCTCATCTGCGCAATGCAGGTGATGACGTAAACCCCCCAGTCATGCCCCGCCTCCGCACAAATAAATGACTATGATTGACATCTGGTTCTGGCCTAGGGCCTGGCATACTGAGAATGATCGCCAGTGGGTGTCTTAGGAATTGAGAAGCTACAGATGAGCGAACAAATGAAGGCAATGACAGGGGGAAATGTTTCCTTTTATGAAATGGAAATCTCTTTCCCTGAAGGGGTCCCACCCCATCTCCAGTCCAGCCCACTGCACCCGTATTTCCTGAGTGTTGGCTGAGTGCTAGGGGCTGTGCACAGTTGAGGAGATGGACCTGAGTAAAATCCAGTCTCCACCAAGCAGCCTTCCTGGACTGCTTCCCGATCCCTAGGCCTGCCCTTCAGGAGTTGGAAGACCAGCCCGTAGCCCCCAGATCTCCCCTCTACCTTCACCAGCCCCCGTGGCTTCCGGTTCTTTACTTGACATGGTCTCACATCAGCTTTTTCTGTGACAGGGACTGTGGCTTTTCTGCTCCTACCTGCATTTACAACATAAGGTGACATTCACAGGTGCCAGAGGTTGGAAAGGGGACACACCTGGGAGCCGTGACTCAGCGGATGTCTTCCGTGGCAGAGTCATGAGTGAGGCTCTTCAGCACTCCCCTGTCAATCTCCCCTCCATCATTGCCCCCGTTAAGAGACGAGACACCTTGGGACCTCCCTGCTGTCCCCTCCCTGGAGGGTCATGGCAGAACTGGACTGAGGACAGGGCTCCCCGGCCTGGGTGCCGTCCCCCAGGCTACCCTACAAATGCGGGGTGCCCCATGCAACCCCAGGAAGGAGCCTCGGGCTCCACGCCTACAGGCCCCATCCAGGTGCAGGGGAGTCTGTGGATCAGGTGGGCGACTCGGCAATAGCGTCCATTCAGCGGGACCGGCTGTGGCTTGCGGCGCTCGCTCATTCATTCCTTCATTCATGCATGCATTCATCCTTTAACATGGGCTGAGTGTTTGTGCTGGGCACAGTGGCCAACCAGACCCGGCCTCTATCCCCAGCGATATTTCCAGGCTAAATGTCCAAATTATCAAAATAACCTCTCACAGGCATCGCCGATCATGTCCTATCTTCTTTTAAAGATGCACACGTCTCCCTGCCTCCATCCCTAACCCAGTGTTGCCCACAGAGGAGGTTCTGCTGAGCACCCCGGTCAGAGCCCCCAGCTCTCCATCTGCCCCGAGCCCCCAGGTGGCCAAAACCGATGCTTCACTCCTGGTGCCCCCTGCCTGCCGGGATGCCCCACGTGACCTAGAAGCCCCTTTGCTGAGCCCCGCCCATCGTCTCATTAACCGCCGGCCACCCCCTTCACAGCAGGACACAGGCTCAGCAGCGGCTGCACTGCGCAGGACCAGGGTCTGTCTGGCCTCACTGCTGGCAGCCCAGCAGCCCTCCCTGACCTCACGCCTCAGAGACTCCCCGTTCTGTGGCTGCCACTGTTGCCTCTGCCTTTCTAGTTTCCAAAGGAGGACATGGTGTTTGGGGCCGGCCCTGCAGCCACCGTCACATCCGGGCACCTGTGGGTCCTCCCAGCTGGTGACGGACGGCAGGGTCAGCTTGGAGGAAGCTTCCGGGACCGGGCTGGCTAGACAGATAGAAATTGGAGCACGTGCAGGAGATGGGCGGCATGGCCTCCCGTGTCCACTGCTGGCTGGAGTTTGGGGGTGATGGGGGGCCTCTGGCTTGGGTCAGCACCAGCCCGCGGCAGCCCTCCCTTGTCTCGCTCCAAATCACAGGGGCCCCAGGGAGAGAGATGACAGCGGGCAGGGAAGCAGGATGTCTGTCCTTGCCCCTTCCAAGCACTCAGCTCTCCTGGCCAGCGAAGGTCTCTGTGCTATGCACACGCTGCCGCACCCAGGCCTGGGCTAGGGTGCTGCCTGGGCATTTCCCTTGCTGCCCCCCCACGCCCCCCAAGAGAACCCCGTGGCTCAGAGAGCGGGGACGGCACACGGGAAAAGCACTGAGCTCCCAGCAGAGCAAGGGCTGCATCCCAGCGCTGACCCCTCACCAGCCCGGGCTGGGGCCAACCAGACACGGGACGGGGACAGCTCGGGGAGCACGTGGGCTGAGCTGCGGGGAGTCGGGGTGGGGCGGTAGTTGGGGGGGTCATTCCCCCGTACTTGCTCTCACTCCTGCACAAGAAAACCCCTCAGCTCTGGACCCACATGAGGCTGGGGTCAAATCCAGGCCTCCCACCACCAGCCGTGTGATTAAGCGCTAAGTCTCACCTTCCTATGCCTCAGTTTTCTGCCCTGGAAAATGGGTTAATAACACCTCCTTCCTCGGCCCCTGTGGGACAGAGTGAGATGGTGCACGTGAAGTCCCCGAGCAGGGCCCAGGGAGACCCGGGCAAAACCAAACCCCTGCCCCTCTCTGTTCAGTCCCGAGTCCCCTCCGGGCAGGCACCGGTGTCCCCGTGAAGTCCCCCCTCTCCAGCAGCCCTCCCCACCTCTGCATTCCAATTCTGTCCATCAGGAAGCTTTAACCGCAGTACCAGTCAAGGAAGGGTGTTGGCAGAGGGGAGAGACCTGCTTCAGAAAGCGGACATCCCATTAAAAAGTGCCAATCAAGATTCCCTGGACAGCTCCCAGGGAATGGCAACGCACTTCAGTCCTCACGTTCCGAAACCTCTACGACGGGACCTCGGTCCCTGCAGAACCTGCCAAGTTCACGCACACACCGACTCCTCTGAGCCCAATAACGTGCCGTCAGCGTGACCGGCAAACCCTCCGGCGCCCTCCGCATCCAGCCATCTGGCCATGATGACTCTCTTCCCGGGACGCTCATCGGTCTACAGAGGTTTTCCGGGCTCTACGTGGCGTCAGAGCATCTATCGGTGCCCGTGGGCTGGGCTCTGGGTTCTAATCCCCAATGTCACAATTCTCTGCCGTGACATCCCATTTCCCAGGAGGAACCTCATCTGTCCAAGTTCCTCTCTGTGACAACGGTCTACTTCCCTGCATGGAGTCAAGTGCGCAGGATGGCTCTGCCCCGGGTGCTTCCTCTGACCTCAGGTCAGGTCCCGAGGTGGCTAGGAGGCAACCACGGCTTTGCAAAAGGGTCTTCTCACGGAACCTGGTGGAGGCGGCCGTAGCCTGGAAACGACAAAGTTCCCTGATCCCACAGTCAGGCAGAGAGCAGAGTCAGAAGACACGCTCAGACCAGGAAAACAGAAAGTAAAGCTCAAATGAGACACCAAGGCCAAATCAAAAGCAAATCAACAACTAAAAGACCCTGCGGGAGATCGGGACGCTCCTCGCTGCTACCCAAGGACGCCAGACCAAGACGAGACATTCCTTCTCCCCTCCAGAGAGGCCACCCCTGCCCCTGCCCCGCTCTACCTGGATGGATGCCGGCCCAGGGCAGGGGAAAACAAACGCACCAGGACAAACTTTCTCCCAAGGTCCAGCTGCTGCTTTAGAACTTAATTCATCCAAACGAATTCAGGCGGAAGCGGGAAGGGTGACGCAGGGAGCTGGGAGGTAAACACCTCCGCCCGCCGTCAGGATCCCGGAGAAGCAAGGCGGCAGCGGCTGCTGCCCTGCAGACCCTACCTTTCTCTTGTTGGTCGGGCAGATGTAGAAGTTGTCGATGACGGTAGTGACGCCAGGCTGAAGGGTAAGCTTGGTGTAGGACGTCCCGAAGTCCGATGACCTGGGAGGACAGGAAGACAGCTGTCAGTGACAGGCCCCTCCACGTGCAGAGGTATCCAGCCCACACGGTGTCCCCCGCCAGTGTGGGTGCAGCGCCCAGGACACCCTCGGGTGTATCCTCTCCCTTTCCCCGGAGCAGCATGCCCCAGGGGACCAGGAGGAGACTGGGGCTCCCTCAGGGACACCCAGCACTAGCCCAGGTCTGGAGCTGCGAATGCCAGCCTGTCTTCCCACGAGCCACCTGCCCTGGGCGGTCCACGGTCTATGTTAGCTGTACTGTATCTGCGTCTCACTGGTTACAAAGGGTCTCATAAGTACTGGCCACGTCTAGGTCCTTCCATCTGTTTGATTCCTCGGAAAACCTGGACAGATTACGTCACTACGTCCATCTCGAAGATGACCAGAGGGCCAGGAGGAGGCTCGGAGGGGATACGTTCTGGCCTGAAATCACTCAGCTGACAGGGGGCCGACTCAGGATGTGAGCACGGGCCGCCCACGGACAGCTGGAGTCCTGTTTGCTCTCTAGAAGTTCCCCGCTGCCCTGAGGCCCGTCTGCTTGTCTGTTTCCCTCTCTGGACCCTGAGTTCTTCCGGCGAGCTGCACCCTCCGCCCTGACCATGTGCACCTACAGGGCTGCAGTGGCGGCAGCAGGTACCCAAGCTCCAGAGCTGCTGGGAATCAGACCCCAATCCCTGTGCCGGCCAGTGGGTGTCAGCATCCGCTCGCCACAGCCGGGCCGGGGCCAGTCCCTGCCGCCCAGGGGGGTGCCCACTTTCCTGTCCGTAAAGCAAGGGCTGCAGGAGAGAATCTCTGAGATCTAACCTCCGCCCAGAGCGGCCGCAGCAGTGAGAGGGAGATAAGACATCACGGGCAATGTCACAGCAACCAACACGTCGGGACGTGGTATTAATTCCATGCTGCAGCTCTGCTGAGCTCAACTCAGCGACCCTGGGCCCAGCGCTCCTTGTGACCAGCTGGTTCAAACGTGCTGCGGCCGCAGAGAGCTGGAGACGTGGTCAGGCCCAGGCCGCACTTTGCCTCCAGTCCTTAAACCAACGTGCGTTATTCCAGAGACCTCAGCTTCTCCCAGGCTGTCCTGTCTTCTGACCGGTCAGGAGACTCACCCCAAGGCGGGGACGGGGCCAGGAATGGGAGCCCAAGGCTACTGAGGCCTGCCGTGCCGGTGCCCCTCGGGCCCGTCCATCTTTCTGATCACCACTGAGACCGGCCAGCATGGAGCTGAGCTCCAGGGCCAAGGGCGGCCGATCCCAGCTGATGGGAGGTGGAAGTGGGGCGGGGCAGTCACCTGGATTCCTGTCCTCAGACCCTAGCACCGTGTGGAGCCTGGCCTGCAGGCGGCCCAAGCAGCCCCTTGGGCCCACGGAGGGGCTGGGCCCACGGAGGGGCTGGACCGGGGCCCACGGAGGGGCTGGACCGGGCCGTGAGTGTCAGACTTGCCCAGTGCAGCCTGGGCTCCTGGGGGAGGCCTGGAGCTGCTCAGTGTAAACACCGCACCCCACTGGCAGTGTTTCAATTCCATCCCGTAGTACACCCTCAGCACTTTCTACAGGGCGGTACTTCCTCCCTACTTCTTCCCCAAGCTTTCTGTTTCACTGAGGCTCCGGGAAGATGGGCCTGCCGACACCTGGATCCCAGACGTCCAGCCTCTAGACCGCAGACAACGATTTCCATTGTCTAAAGGCAGGCAGCGTGTGGTGCGTTGTATGGTGGCCCGAGGAACCAGTACAGCATCGCAGGTAGAGGGAAGGGCAGGTACAAAGGCCCTGAGGACAGGGGCCCCTCTCCCTTCTCTCTGGACAGGGAAGGCGGGATCCGTTTAAAGCAAAGTCCTCCCACTGCATCACCAGCTATGGCAGCGTGCGAAACACCTCGCTCCGCCGGACAATGCAAATCCAGTTCCTCAGATAGCCACTAGCCCCAAGTCCCAGGCCACCTGCCAGAGACGGGGACATCAGTGCATTCATTCATTCACTCTTTCGTCCAACATTTGTTCAGCTCTTTCATGCTCTAAGCACCTCGCTGGGACTGGGAATTCAGATTTCTTTATTTGTTCAAATTCATTCCTGCCACATATGTTTATTGAGTAGCTACTATGCGCCAGTCACTTCATCCCCTGATGAGTAGAACAGACACTGTGGGACAGAGAGAGCAGACAGATGGACACATCCAGAGCATCTTGGGAGATTCTAAGAGGGACGTCACACCGCCCGGGGCCAGGGGCCATCCTTGGCTGCCCCGCCCCCATACTGCCCCCACTGCCCAGCTAACCCATCTTGCTGACTCTTCCTCCTAAATCATTTACACTGCATCCCGACACCTCCATCGCCCCATCCCAGGCCCTCTTCATCTCCCACCGCCCTTGAGGGGTGCCTGGTGGACGACAGGCTCCGAGGAGAGGGAGGCCGATGCTGGCTGGGGGGCCGTCACCAAAGAGGGGACTGTAGAGTTTCCAGTGGGGGCTGGAACAAATTACCACAAACTCAGCGACTTAAAATAAGGCACATGCATTATCATCCAGGTCTGGCGGTCAGAAGTCCAAATGGTCTTATGCGCTAAAATCAAGGCCTCTGCACCTTCTGGAAGCTTCAGGGGAAAATCTCTTTCCTTTGCTTTTTCCAGCTTCCAGAGGCGCCTGCATTCTGTGGCTTGTGGCCCACCCTCCATCTTCGAAGCAAATCCTCCAGTCTCTGCTTCCATTGTCACATCTCTTTCACTTGTAGCCAAACCTCCCTTGGACTCCTCCCGTGAGGACCCTTGTGATTACACAGGGCCCACAGCGCTAATCTAGCATCATCTCCCCATTGCCCCATCTTTTTTTTTTTTTTTTTTTTGGCCTCGCCGCGCACGTTGCGGGATCTTAGCTCCCCTAGGGCCACGGCAGTGAAAGTGAGGAGTCCTAACCCCGGGACCTCCAGGGAACTCCCTCGCAATCTCCCCATCTTAATCACACCTGCAAAGTCCCCTTTGCCACGTGACATATTCACAGGCTCCAGGGATTAGGACGTGATATCTTTGGGGGGTATTATTCCTCCTTCCACAGGTGGGCGTTGGAGCCAGGTGGAAGGTAGGGCTTTGGAGCAGGTTGGGGGCAAGAGTGGCTACAGTGAACTGTGAGAGAGGTGACGGGGCCAGAGGCTGGCAAGGTGGACGGGGGCAGGTGTGAACGACCCCAGAGGCCACAGAGAGATCTGGGCCTGCTCTGGATCACAGCCCCCGCTAGTAGATAAAAAAGAATGTAAACTATTTTGGACTTCCCTGGTGGTGCAGTGGTTAGGAATCCACCTGCCAATGCAGGGGACACGGGTTCGAGCCCTGGTCGGGGAAGATCCTACAGGCTGTGGAGCAACTAAGCCCGTGCACCACAACTACTGAGCCCGTGCGCCACAACTACTGAGCCTGCATGCCACAAGTACTGAAGCCCAAGCGCCTAGAGCCCATGCTCCGCAACAAGAGAAGCCCGCGCACCACGACAAAGAGTAGCCCCCGCTCACCGCAACTAGAGGAAGCCAGCACGCAGCAGCAATGAAGACCCAACAGCCAAAATTAAATAAATTTTTAGAAAAAGAATGTAAACTATTTCATTATAATGTTATATTGATTGCATGTTGACCTAACATTGTGGATATACTGAGTTAAAAAGTCTATTATTAAGATTAATTGCACCTGTTTCTTTAATTAATAGAGTTAAATTTCTAAGAGCATTTTGGGGTTCACAGCTAAACAGAGGAAGATGCAGAGATTTCCTGTGTACCCCCCTGCCCCCAAACGTGCATAATCTCCATTACGTCATGCACCTCCCTCCCCCGCCAGAGCAGCATGTGTGTTACAGCTGATGAACCGATACTGACACGCCATCATTACCTAGAGTCTATAGCTTATGTGAGGGGTCACTCTTGGGTTGGCATTCTATGGACAAGTGTACAGTGACATGTGTCCACCATTATAGTGTCATACAGAGTAGTGTTACTGCCCTAAAAGGCCCCGGGCTCGCCTACGCACCCGCTCCCATAACCACTGATCTTTTCACCGTCTCCACAGTTCTGCCTTTTCTAGAATGTCATCTGTTGGTCTGTAGTGTTTTCAGCCTGGCTTTTCTCACTTAGTAATACGCCTTTAAGGTTCCTGCAGTTCTTTTCAGGTCCCCGGTTTCTACTTCTTAAGGACAACCCACGCATGGCTTGCATCCTATTTCTACCAGACTCGCTGGTCTGGACACAGGCTGAGGCTGTGGGTGGAGCCTGCAGGGTGTTAGCGGGGTTCTGCAGGGTCAGGTCTGTGCCCCCATCTGGAAGGGGATGAGCGGAGTGACCGTGGGAAAGGTGTTCGACGGTGTCTCAAAGCCCGCATGGTAGGAGCTTGTCCTCGCTGCTATTTTAGGAAGACTGGGGTGACCGCGGGTGGGACAGGTGACTGAGGCGGAGGGAGTGGCAGTGGGGAGGAGAAGAAAGGAAGGGCAGGGCACACACCCGGAAGCTGGGGATGGCAAGGTGTAAGGGCGAGGGAGGAGACGGAAGGTGACCCGGGTAACACGGATGGGGTGTGGCTCGGCGAAGTCAGGACAGCCCCTGGGTGACGCTCACTCACTCGCACCCACTAAGCCTGCAGGACACGATGGGGCTCGAAGATGGGCGAGTTCAGAGCAGCACGTGTTTCCCTGTGTCCACGGCCTGGGCCACCTCCTCTCCTGACACTGGTCAGGGGAGTTCTGAGATCCCATGAGGCCAAGAAGAAGGGGTCTGGCAGTCAAGGGTCTGGCCATGCCCCCTCGCTGCTACTGAGAGTGAGATCCCGGGCACACACTCAGGATGGGAAATCGGTTTCCCCTCGAGGCATCAGAGAGTTGGATCAGGGGTCCCTGGGGTCCCCATGACTGGAAAAGGCAGTGGTCACATGCCTTTCACCCGCAATGTCCTTGCCTGTTCCCTGGGCTCCCAGCTTCCCCGACCCCGAGGCCAGTGCTTGGGGAAACCCTTGCCCAGGCAGACCTCGTTGCCTGGGGCCACACAGGTATCCATATTTCACTTCATTATTTCCCAAGACCGCTTGTTTCTCAAAGACTTCAAGGGAAGGAACAAGTCTAGCCGTGATGGTATCCGTGTTATGAAGAGTTATTCCAAGAAAGGAAAGTAGAAAGCGACGGAGTGTTATGTGGTCCCTGCCTCGCCCTGTGTGTCTGAGGGCTGCTGAAAATAAGCACCACTCAGGATGCAAACCGGAGATGCCCAGGGACGCTCAAGATGCCCGAGGTTGGAGGATGCTGTCTCTTTCCCAGAGTGCGCAGATCTTTGTTATGAGCTCACCAAGTTTGAGACAAGGATGACTCAATTAAATGTCTTACATTCCTGACTCTTATCTAAATCCCTCACAGCCCCAGGGCACCAACCCTGAATGTAATGCCGCATCCTCCTCAAGTCCTTACAGATGACCCAGTTGGAGTGAGGAGAGCGGTCGCCAAGATCATGCAAGAATCCACAGGTCAGGCACGCAGCCAGCACTCAATAAATGCTTGCTGGATGCCTACGGAGGGGCACCAGGTACCAGACCCGAAGGCTGTGTGACCTCGGGTGAGAGGGTATCCCACTCTGGGCAAGTTTTCCATAGAAACCGTGGGGATTGGATTTGATTAATGTCTGAGCACCAGCCAGTCCCTTGAACCTGCCTGTTGGGGAGAGACTCCCCCTCTCATCTCAGGATCGTGAAAATGCCTGTGAGAGCTCTCCACGTCCAGAAGGAAGGATAGAAGGGAGGGAGGAAGGGGAAGAGGGAAAAAGGAGGGTGGGGGAAGGGAAGAGGAGGGCGAAGTGCGGAGGAACAGCGCTCACCCTGGGTCTCCTCTGGGCCCGGCGTCCTCCCCACACCCACCCTGAACTTCCCCAGCACTGACACCACCTCCAAGTTCTTCTACCTGCACCTCAGGAAGTGATCATGCAATCTAGATTTATTCAAATTAAAAATTTTGGAAAAAAAAAACAGACTCTAAAATCGGGCAAACAGATACATGGAAGACAAGCGCAGTTGGAAAATTGCTATTTGAAAATCGGCCGCTTAATTGCTGAGTGTCTGTACATATTCACTTTAAAAAAATATTTAATTAAGCCATTTTCATACTCTATAATTATTTCATTGGCAGGGACGGGAGTTCAGCTCCAGCCCCTCCCCCTGTGCGGATGAGCCCCCAGCTCCCACGGTCTCCCGGCTACTTTCGGAAACAACACAGGTGGGAAAGGGGGCACCCCCTGCGTGGCTGGTACCACCTGCGAGCATGTGGCTTTGGGCAAGGCCTGGACCTCTGCGAGACTCGGTTTGTTTATCTGTAAAAGGGATCAAAGGCACAGACCTCAGATACCCACCGTGAGACTGGAGCCGGTGTGTGGGGGGAGAGTACAAGGCGGGCTCGTGGTCACGGGCAGGTGACAGGTCCCCGCATCATGGAGCCTCCTGAGGGGCACGGATGCCACACTGTATCCGTGTGGACCTCTCTCTGGCCGGAGGCGTGGCTGTGTGGACTCCCCTCGTGCGCCCTGATGATTACGCAGAGGACCGGCACTAGCCCTGCCCCGTCGGTGTGCAAAGCGCCCGGGCAGACCCCAAAGCCACACCAGGGATGGGAACTCCCACCTGCACTTTTCACGTGGGGAAACCGAGGCCCGGCAAGGAAGGGATGTGTGCAGAGGCCCCTGGGGATCCGTGGCACAGCCGGGACTCCATCTTGGTCTCCAGGCATCCAGCCTGGGCCCTCCCACCAGAGGAGGTGATATGTGTTAGGATGGTTTCCCAGCTGAATGCCCTGCTGAACTTTAGTCTGTGATGTGAGATGAGAAGGGACAGATGTCGAGAGGCCACCACCCAGGGGCCACCCTTGTCCTCAGGAACCGACAACTCCAGGGGCCCTGGAAAGACGAGGCTTTGATCCGCTGCCCGGGACTGACAAGTAAACCCTCTTGGGATCAGCCAGGGAGAGAGAATTAAGGTGGCCCGGGGCACTGATAGGCCGGTCAAGTCATTCAAGAAAATTCCGTGACGTGGCTTGACATTCTGAGTGTGAAACAGGGTGTCGGGTGCCAGCCAGGTGGGTGAGCTGAGGGAAGGGGTCTCAGCCTGCCCTCAAAGGGGCACGATGGCAGTAGTGGGGCGACGCCAGGCAAGTTGCCCCGAGGATCTGAGAGCGTGGTCTCCCTGCAACGGGAAAAGCCTCTTGGGGGGATTAATAGACACAGGGGCTCACACGCTCTGGACACCAGGCCAAGGGCGGAGCTCGGCCTCCCAGGAACAGGACAATAGCGTCGGCCAGGAGCATGCCTTCCCATTTTACAGGTGAGGAAACTGAGGCGTATCACCTGCCTTGCTCAGGGTCACACGGCAACTACAGGAAACTCAGTTTAAGCCCAAGCTGTTGGCTCAAGTCTGCCTTCTCTGCTGTACCCCAGGCTGTCCCCCGGGCATGCATTCCTGTCCCTCGGGATGCTCACAGGGCCAGGAACCCACCCTGCGTGTCTGGACTTTCTGACTCTATTTCTTCCTCTCGCAGAGCCTGGTGGGTGATGCTCTCTGCCGTGTCAGCATTTGCACACTGACCACAGCCCTTCCCCACTCGGTAGCCCTGTTAGTATTACCTGTGGGTTTTCTCCCTGGCTTAGGGCTTCTCCTTAACTCAAGCCCAGTCTTTTTTTTTTAAATTTATTTTATTGAAGTATTGTTGAGTTACAATGTTGTGTTAATTTCTGCTATACGGCAAAGTGATTCACTTATGCATATATATACATTCTTTTTCATATTCTTTTCCATTTTGGTTTATCACAGAATATTGAATATATTTCTCTGTGCTATACAGGAGGACCTTGTTGTTTATCCATTCTCTATATAATAGTTTGCATCTGCTCATCCCAAACTCCCACTCCAGTCCTCCCCCAACCCCCTCCCCCTTGGCAACCACAAGTCTGTTCTGTGAGTCTGTTTCTGTTTCATAGATAGGTTCATTTGTGTCATATTTTAGATTCCACGTGTAAGGGATATCATATGATATTTGTCTTTCTCTGTCTGACTTACTTCACTTAGTATGATAATCTCTAGCTGCACCCATGTTGTTGCAAATGGCATTATTTCATTCTTTTTCATGGCTGAGTAGTATTCCACTGCATATATGTATCACGTCTTCTTTATCCATTCATCTGTCTATGGCCATTGAGGTGCTTTCCATGTCCTGAACTCAAGCCCAATCCTAAAAGAGCCCGGGCAGTGTTCTGTGCCGGCCCAGAGGAGCACCCTAGCAGGGGTCCCAGATTTTCCATGCTCAAACTCACAGTCACGTGTCAGTGCCCATCTCTCTGAGTCCATCCCAGGAGCTCGTCTCCCAAGCAGCCCTTCCACATGTGGTTTCTAGCCCCGCTGCCATGGCTCTGCTGATGCTCTGGGCCCTCATGTGTTAGGTGCTGTGAAGTCAGTAGATCTTTCCAGAATGTAGCTGGGCTGGGCAGGGCCTGGTCCCAGGGACGGCCTCAGTATCCCTGCCTGCAGCTCTACCAACAACTTAGGGATGGAAATTGGTGCCGAGCCAGGGACCAGGCCACCCTGCAAGGCTGCTTGCAGGACGCTCTGCTCAAGCTGGCTCCCAGCCAGCTGCATCTCCTTACTTCACAGTAAGGGTCGCCTCCCTTTCGGTGAACCCCTGAGATGAGTGATTCTCTCAGCTCAAGAATGCCTTCCAACACACTTTCCCCTGCGCTGATTCTGTGCCGGCTTCGTGCCGAGCGCGGAGTGCAGAGTGGGTGGGCGGGCGTTTCTGTGGCTGGCGTTGCCAGCGCCACTGTACTTCCTGTTCAGATCCTGAAATAATTCCACACCCATCAGTCAGCAGACACTGCTCATACCTCTCCTCCTGGATGCAGTCCCTCCCAAGACCTTCTCACAGACCAGGAGGAAAGGGCTTACACCCAGCTTAGCAGGGGCCCACCAGGAGCCTGCTCTGGGCTGTACCAGCGCCCACACTGAAGGAGCAATGCTCCTGCCACATCTGGTGTGCAGCAGGGCAGGGCAGCCGCCTCTGGGGGGCCCCAGGGCCTGGGGGCAGGGCTGAAGCACTAGAAAAGGACCTTGGATATGCAGCCAAAGCGGAGGTCAGAGCCCGGAAACGTGCCAGGAGCCCTCAAAGACTGGGGAAGGTGCCAGGGGCTCGCAGGGAAACTGCGGAGGGTGCTAGGCGCTCCCAGGGAAGCTGGTGAAGGCTCTGTGTGTGCCTGGGGGTCCGGGGAGGCCTGGCGGAGGAGCTGGCAGGGACTGAGGAGGGGAGGGGAGGGAGAAGGTGCTGGACAAAGGGGTGGAAGCGTCCCCGACAATCAGCCTCAAGTGCTGCTGGGGAAGCTGGCTGCTCCTGCCGCTGTGACGAAGCAATGAGGGCCCAAGTCCCAGGCAGGGGCTACGGAGTATAGCCGAGGCCCAGAGCCCGGAGCAGACACAAATAACGCACGGGGACCTCAGCCCCGAGCAGGCGGCCAGGGCTGAGGCTGCTCCAGGCCCAGGATGAAGACGCTGGGTGAGTGACCTCGTCTCATCTCCGTTCCAACCAATGACTCTCAAGGCACCAATGAAGAAACTGAGATGCAAGCAACTGGAGTCCCTTGCTCGGCTCCTAAGGGACAAAGTGAGACTGTGTCCTACTCGGGTTCTAAACTGGGCAACTTCTACCAGCTTCCAGCTCTATGAATGGCTCTGGTGGTTTTATTTCTGGAGGTTTTAAGATGACCCGAGGTGGGATATTTGCCGTGGCTCTTTTCCCAGATGGTGGGGGCTTTAGAACTGGGTTGCAACCGTCGGGACTCAATGAGGCCTGTGTCCCCGGAAGTGTCCCTGGGCACTGTCCTGGGGTGGGCAGGGCTCACCTGGCACAGGCGGGGCTGCCTACTGCTCACCTTGACACACAGGCCTCATCCAACCCCAGCAGATGTCCCTGATTTTACAGCCGCTCTGCAAGCCCTCAGCCGGGCACACCTGCAAAGGCCAAGGTGAGTCTGGAGACCCCGACACGGAGGGGGCGTGGAGAGGCTGGGAGAGCGGCGTTTGTCGCTTTGGATTTTGTCGGGAAGGACACACAAGCACGTCCTACAAACGGGACAGGCCGGTTGCTACCCAGGAACAGGCCCTTCCGTGTCCAGCTTCTCTCCCCCGCTACCCAGGGTGAAGTGCACTGATGCACGTGATCTCCCAGGGAACCCGCCGACTTGGGAGGATGCCAGCCCCCTCTAAAGCCCAGAAGGGTCATTTCAAATAGGAAGCACCCCAATATAATGAGACAAATAATAACACAAAATGACCTGTTGCAGACCAGGTAACGCAGCTCCAAAGGGCTTCCCAATCCAGCAGCTGCCTTATTGTGGAACCGGGGGTGCAGCTAGGAATTCCCAGCAGGAATGGGGAGGGCAGAGGAGCTGGAAGAAAGCTCAAGGCGGGGGAGTGGGAGCCCCCAAATCTGGAACCGAGGCTTAGCATCAAAGCCGGTTGGGGGCTGGGCTGGGTTGCGCTTCCCTTGTGAACTGGAATCTATCCTGCGGAAAATTCCTAAAATTTAGCAATCCACGCCCAATAAAATTTCCTTCCCTCATATGCTGGTACACCCTCCACTCTTCTTGGAATCATTTAAAAAATAATAGAATAAGAACAACAGAAGGCAGCTACAACAATAAGAAGAAAGGAAGCTTCTCTTTCAACCCTCAGCTGGGTCCCCTTATCCCTCTGTACCTGTCCAGCCCTTGTCCACAGGTGAACATATTTCTAGTACGGCCATTACAACATGTGCCCAAATTTTGGTCTGATTTTATAACTAAATGGTTAGCGTTTCCTGCCTGCTGTGTAATACTCCATCCAGCGCGTGTGACATTACTGACAAGCCATTGGTTAGGATGAACTTTTTTAAAGTCTCTCTAAAAATACTGAGAGCCTACTATGTGCTGTGTATTTGGGAAACTGACTTCTTTCTATTTTCCTGTTATTTCTATGGCAAGCCCCTCTGCCCTTTATAAAAATTTTCATCCCTTCAACACGTCCTGGATCACTCCCTAGGATCAAGCGCCAGGAGTGGGGCTCTAGCTTCTGCATGGCTTTTCAAAAGTGTATTCTCAGATCCAAGAAACTCTTACAAGTCAATATTTTAAAAACAAGGGTCCTCATTTATTCTTAGGGGGTCCCGGCATAAAATGGTAACATTTTTATATGCCAATTCCCGAGTTATAGAATCTGACACTCTAAATTAATTTTCTGAGTAACAGTTGACGCTATCCAGTTTCTATTAAAGGCAGCGCAAATTATATACTGAACATTTTTAAAGAGGAAAAGGAATGTAAATAGACATTAGCAGATGAGATATGGGCAATCGGGAAGGAAATTCTATTTTTAAATGTTCAGAGAAATATTTCAATACAAAGTCCAAAAACTGAGCAGGAAATAAGACAGGTGGAACACAACTTGGGATCTCAGTAAACATCAAAGAAATGCTGTAAGTCATGAAATCGGGGGCATTCGATTGACACTTTTTAATGGCAAAAAGATCAGGGAATACAAAACAAAGGTTGATTCAATGACAAAACTGAATAGTTAAGTCAGTAACCTACAGATTTCCGTTTCTAAACTGTGTCCTTAAAGACACACTCTCCCACACCTGCCCCTGGGATTCTGCAGGCCCTTGGCCTCTCATTCCTCAGCAGGAGGCCCCTTGACCCGCTCTGGGTTGAAGTTTTGAGATCTGGGCTTGCAGATGCCCCCATCCTTTTCTAATCCTGGACCTTGGACAAGTCAACCAACATCTCTGAGACTTAACTTGCTTGTGACATCAGGTGGCAGTAATAAGAATAATGGTAATCATCATTAATTAATACTCATCAATAATTATTCCCCCATACATCAAGTTCCATGCCGAGTGCCTTGGACGGACCAGCTCTCTTAATCTTCCCAACCCTCTACATGGTAAGCACGAGGCACCATCCCATTTTCCAGAGGAGGAGACTGAGGCACAGAGAGGCGAAGTAGTAAGTGGCAGAGCTGAGTTTGAACCCCAGCGGTCTGGCCCTGAGCCCATGAACTTCAACCCCACCACGTGTAGCTCCCCAGTCCTCACCAGGAACCACTTTCCAGAAGGGAGGGTGTGAAAGGACCTGTACCTGCACACGTGGCTGCAGATGGGGTGTCGAACAGGGAGACGGAAGCACCAGAGGAGGAGGTGGGGACTCCTTGCAATCGGGAATTTCCCCTTCCTGCTCCAGCCGGGGCAGGAGGTGAGCCTGGCCCAGTTCCATCGGGGTGGGGGGCACGCCGTCTCCCCAGGAAGCACCCTGTCCTCCCATTCACGCAGTCCTGTGGGGGCCCTGTGTGCCTCAACTGTATGCAAGGACAGGGCCCTCCATGGAGGGTAAGAAGCACCGCTGTGTTCACACCCGCATGGCCTGTGTTTTCCCAGCTGACAGGACCTGCAGACGTGCCAGCCAGAGGCCCACGGCGCTCTCTGTCCCTTCAACCTGCGCTAGTTTCCTCTTCTCTCAAATCATGCAAATCACCCTCTGAACAACCTCCAGCACGTCCCTAGCGCCTTCAAGATGGAGCCGGACTGCTAACAATAGCAGGCCCTGGAAAAACACACGGTGTGGACGCTGTCAGCTACCCATTCTGCACAGGAGGGAAGCGGGGCTCCGAGAGGAGACCCTTACTCATGGCAGAGTCTTCGGCAGGGGAAGACAGAACGCGTGAAGCCCTTGGACCCTCCCTTCCCTCCCCCGCGGGTCCCCTTGCCGCTCGTCTGCGTGCCCACAGCCCCCGTGACACCTGCTCCACCATAAATGGATTTCCTGTTCCTTTGATCCACCTGAATGCTCTTTAATGGCCAGGACAGTATCTGGCCAGCTCTCTGGCCCAACACCTCGCATGAACTGAGTGCCAGTAAACGTTGGTTGAACGAGTGCATAAGTGAATGAGTGAATGAATGAATGAATGACACAGTTCTCAACCAGACGCCCTCAGAGTTACTGCCAACGCCCCACATAAGCTCTCAGCACCCAGCCCTGCTGTAAGAGCCAAGAGGGTCCTCGAAACCTCTGGGCCTCCGACCACACCCCTCCCATGAATACGACACAGGCCCAGAGAAGAGCAGTCACTTGTTCAAGTTCACACAGCAGCTGAGAGCCAAGGGGGTGACTCTGACTGAGGTCTCCTGGCCCCAAGGTCAGTGTTTCTTTCTTTTTTTTTTTTTTTAATATTTATTTATTTATTCATTTGGCTGTGCCGTGTCTTAGTTGCGGCTTGTGGGATCTTCAGTTGCGGCATGCGAACTCTTAGTTGCAGCATGCGGGATCCAATTCCCTGACCAGGGATCGAACCCAGGCCCCCTGCACTGGGAGTGCGGAGTCTTAGCTGCTGGACCACCAGGGACGTCCCCGCCAAGGTCAGCCAAGACTCCAGGCTGTCTTGGGCAGACAGCTACAGGGCGGATGTTAGAGTCATTCCCGACTCCTGCCTACAGTCAAGAAGACAAGACAGAATCACCCCCTCGCACCATCAAACTCCAGAGGCTTCTTCAAAATGCATCAGTGAGTGATTTGGGAGCAGAGCACAAGCAGTTTGCAGCAGCGCATCTGTCCCTGCAGCCCCGGGGAGTCGGCAGGACAGACAGGCATCCAGACATCCTTCTCTGAATATGCAGAGGAGACAGCTCCGTGTGCACTGGGCAAATGCCCGCGCCTGCGCACCAGGTGCCCTGGGAGAGGGTGTGCTGGGGCCACAGCAACAGCCTGAGAAGGTGAGTAGCTTGGCCGAGGCCGTGCAGCAGAGCAGGCCCTGCAGAGCTCCCTACCCCGTCCAGGCGCTTTCCTGCCTGAGCTGGCGGCCAGCCCAGGAGAGGGCCACATCTTCCCCAGAGCCAATCTCCTGCAGGCACCTCCGTGGTTAAAGCATCATTTTTTTTTTTTTTTTTTGCGTTACGCGGGCCTCCCACTGTCGTGGCCTCTCCCGTTGCGGAGCACAGGCTCTGGACGCGCAGGCTCAGCGGCCATGGCTCACGGGCCCAGCCACTCCGCGGCATGTAGGATCTTCCTGGACCGGGGCACGAACCCGTGTCCCCTGCATCGGCAGGCGGACTCTCAACCACTGCGCCACCAGGGAAGCCCTAAAGCATCATTTGAAGGGAGCACCCGTGGTCCACGTCATGCTCACGTGGAGGGGGCGTGGTGACAGTCTGACACCACAGGTTGTGTGACCTGGAGCTGGCCACAGGAGTCACTGGACCTCAGGTGTCCCTTCTGTACAATAGGGACACACCTTCCACCCCAGGGTCGTCCCAAGGGTTAAAGGAAGTGACAAACCTGAACCTCCCAACACAGTAACTGGCCTGGGATGCAGCCCTTCCCTTCCTCCCCCTCTGCTCCCTGCCTGGGAGCAGAAGGTATGTGATGATGGTGCAGTAAGGGGTTAACTCAGCGCGTCTGGGTTGTCCAAACCCCGCACGTTCCCAAGAAAAGTTTGGCCCTTGACTGGCTCCAGGAAGGTCACCTCTAGGCCTTGGAAGGTCCTGCCTGTTAAGAGTGCCTCTGTGTCCTGAGGCCTTGGGCTGGCCAGTTAGTCTATGCTCACAATATGATTCCTGGCAGAGTCTTGGGTCAGCGGGTCTCAGCTTTACCTCTGGAGGCGCTGGAGACTAAGGCCAGCCACAAGGCTACATGAACGACCCCCAGTAAAAACTCTGGACGCCAAGACTCGGGTGAGTTTCCCCGGTTGGGGTCCTTCCTATGTGCTGTCACATGTCATTGCTCAGAGAATGAAGCCCGGTCCATATGGCCCAGGCAATGTGACCAGGGCCTTTGCACGTGCCGCTCTCCGTCCCAGATGCCCACAGGGACTGACTCGGGACTGACTCCTCAGGGCATTCCAGGCCCTGCTCAAGCGTTACCTCACCGAGGAGAACGCCCTCCTCCTCCCCCCCCAGGAACCCTCCCGCTTGGCTTTTGTCCGCAGTGCACGTTGCTACCTGACAGTGCACACGCATCTCGCTGATTTACTCTCTGCCTCCCTTTAGGACATCAGCTCCCGGGAGGAGAGTGCTGGTGTCTGGTTTCCCTCCACCCTGGGAAGCTGCAGCAACATCTCCCTGCCCTGGGGGCCCCATCACTGATGCTGTCTTGGGGTTTTATTTCATGTGTGATCCAGGGTCAAGTTCTGTTTTCCCCCCAGGGCTGCTGCACTTACTGAAAATCCTCTTTCCCTCACTGCCCTGTGTAGCAACTTGCTTGTAAGTCAGGGCTGGTCTGAGCTCACTCTGGGCCCGTGGAGCCGCCGGCCACAGGTTTGCCGCCTGTGGGTCTGTCCCCCAGCTCCTGTGACCCTGTAAAAGCTGTAAGACCATGGCCCTCACCTCTGTGCCCCCTGCTCCCAGCCGAGCAGACAGTGAAAGTTTGCTGAAGTGAATGAAGGATGCCCAGACTATTTCCACCATGGCACTAAATGACAGTAAAAGTGCGGCAAGGAGCCGGCAGCGCCCCCCTCCCTCAGGCCCTCTCTCTGCAGAGGGGCCCCCTTGTTCCACCTCCACCCACGGGCGCCCTGTAATAACTTAATGCACTTGGTTCTCCAGGCAAGGAAACCAAAGTGGGTGGAAATTGGCAGAAAGTATTTCTCCAATTCCTAAGAATCCCATTTGAGAGTTAAATAATGACAAGATGCCTTGAAGCCCTTGAAAATTTTGAGCTAAGCCATTCTCAGGGAAGGCGCGTTATCCAGCAAGAATTGATGGTCTGCAGGAGGGGTGGGTGGGGAGGGAAGGCTGTGTACAGGGCGTCGGTCAGGCTGGGATCGGCTCCTCCGAAGCACGCGGGCGTCACCCGGACCCGGGAGTCCCACCCCACCAGCAGGACCTGCCGCCCCTGCACTGCATCGCCCTGGCTGCCTGCCAGCCTCTCTGTGCCCAGGGGTGCTAGCCAGACGGTGCCGGCAGTCCCTGGCTCTGGCCAAGGTCCTGGCAGACCCCCTAAACTCCAAGCCCTGTGAATGGAGAATGTGGCCCTTCACCTGCGCCTCACTCCTAGAACCAGGCTGAAACCGGCTTCCCCCTTCCAGGGGAGCTTCTGCCAGCAGTGCCGTCTCAGCAGGGTGGGGTGTGAGGGCTTCTGCTGCTGGGGCTGGAACGCCCACTCTTCCACAGCAAAACTATTTTTAAAAGTCATGCAACTTACACCTGTGTGCACATCCTACTTTTTCAAAGTGCCCTCCTGCATTGTGACCACATAGGGTCCCATTTTAGAGACTAGAAAATCAAAATCAGAGAGGTTAAGTCACTTGCTCAGAAACCCACAGCCAGCAGGTGGAGAGGCAGGGTGGACCCAGGCCTGTCGCATCCTACAGCCCTCGACCTTCCCCTTCTGCCTGCAGAGAAAGCAGCGGCTATGGTCCTCCGAGCACCCCTGTGTTCCGGAAACACTGCCGCGGGTTTTACCTGCAGACTCTCATCTCACCCTGCAGCCCGGAGGGAGGTGTGAGAATCTGCCCTGAAAAAGGAAGAAACAAAACAGAGGTTCTGGGACCAGAAGCAGTGTGGCCAAGGCCCCATGGTCACTGACGGCCTCTGGGACAGGCTCCGATTTGGAAGAAAAGCTCCCACCACCTGGGGTTCTGGCCTTGTAGAGATGCAGGGGTGCAGCTCACAGGACAGCCACACCTGCACGTGCCCATCAATAGAGGGCGTGACTCCTCCCATGGTAACATGGAAAAGGAGGTGAGCGTGGGCCTGAGTGGGTCCTGGGAGGCGGGGATGGGGAGGGACGGAGCCGACTTTCTCTCGCGTTCTGCCCTTAAAAAGCCTGGGGGGCAGGTAGATGGTGGTGAGGATGGAGTCTGAGGGGCGGGGTTCTGGGGAGGGACCAATCCCGTGGACCTGCTCTTCCTTACTTCCTTCCTCCCTTCCCTCCCTCCCCCCCCTCCCTGACCCCCTCCCCCAGCTCACACACCACACATTACTGGGTCCCTGCCCTGTGCTTGGCCCCAGGCTGGGCTTTCAGATGGGGACACAGAGCTGCCCTGGAGAGGCTCTTCCTCCAGGAGCACGGGGGGCATCTGACTGGTGACTGAGGGAGCCTTTAAGATGCTCTCCCGGTCACCGCCTGCCTGAAAGGTCATCACTGGTGCTCATTTACTCCATCATTGTGTCCCCTGTATCCCAGGACCTGCTCCTGGACTGATTCCAGAATGTGACTCCACTTTTCTATTTTAAAGGCACCAACTTGCCACCCGTGGCGTCCTTTGGAGGAAGCGCATGAGTGAATCCGAGGGGCCCACGCTGCTGCCCAGGTGGGCGGCATCACGTATCTTCAACAACAGTGTGCCACCTCCCAGGACCTGCTAAAGAAGAATGTGATGGGCCCGGGGTGATGTCAGTTCTGTTTTCCTCCCCATTAAGGAGATTTTCTCCTGAGGACAGATTCTTCCCTGGAAATGGGCCAGGGCAAAGCTCGTCTGAATTTTCTGCGTCTGAGTGTCTGGGGGAGCGGCAGACAGCTGACACTGGAATACCAGACACAGGGAAGGAGAGGCGCTTGTTTTTCAGCGCCGTGAAGAAACAGCCGTTCCGGCCTTTGCACGGCCCCGCTGGCTCATGCCTCCCAGCCCCCAGGGGTGGTACCCCAGGGGTACCCCCGGCCTTCACCAGGTGCGCCTGGACCGTGTCTGCAGAGACACTCCCCAGAGCCCGCCTCTCCGTCTGTCTCTCTGGGCGTGGACCTCTGGTTCTCCTTCTGCACCTATAAATCTGTCTGTGTGTCTCTCTGTTGGTATCTCTGTCTCTCTGAGGGTCTCTTCACAGGTGCAGCTCTGTCCTTGCCTCTCTTGATCTGTCTGTCTCTCTGTCCACGTGTCTCTACTTTTCTGTGTGAGCCATTCTCTCCTTCATTCACCCCTTCCACCTCCCCGTTCCCTTTCCCCTAAGGCCACCTCAAGAGCAGACGTCCCATGACAGAAAGGTCTGGGGACAACACATGGCATCTCCACTCGGCCATAGGAAAGCAGGTCTCCCTGCAGCGCCCCTCATTCCAGGGGGCTGACGGATGCCTTGGAGGAGCAGGCGGACGATAAATAAAGTGAATTCTAGTGTTGGGTACATTGCGTACTATGAATAAAAGAAAATGGAGCGCAGACTTGGGGCAGGGGGGGCGCTATTTCAGGCAAAGTGGCCTCTCCTCAGTGAAGGGACCTTTGAACAGAGACGGGAACGCATGCAGGAGTCAGAGGTGAGCACGTGCAAAGGCCCTGAGGGGGGACTCCACACCCAGGCTGCATTTCCTGGGCATGTTGCCTCTGGAACAGGACACGTCCTCTCTCTGGCTCCTTGCTCATGGTCATTGCATTCCAGCGACCTGGAGTTGGCCTGTATCATGAAGCCAGGGCCCTTTAGATTTCAACCTCAGCTGGTCTGGCCAACATGGTGACTGAGGTGCAGGAGACGGGGCTGGCGGCCGCCACACACACACACACACACACACACACACAGGAGCTCTGACAGCTGGGGGGCAGGGGCACCATCCGCTCTCCAGGACAGGACTCCATTCAGCAGGGGCAGCCTCAGCCCCTGTCCACCTGCTCAACCTCCCCTGCCAGCCCGGCACTCAGGTAGGGCCCTACAAGCCCTCGGGAGGGAAGGCTTTGTGTCCATGTCAGTCTCAACCCGGGGCTGTGAACACAGCAAGGCCGCTGAACCGATCAGACCGCTGGTCGAAACCGCTTCGCAACACATCCCCACACCTTGTTCAGACATCACAGCCACGCTAATAAGCAAATAAACACGGCATTTAAAGATCAGAGGCACCGCAGCTACAGTCTATTAAATTAAACTCGGCGTAAGGGTGAAAGAGAAGACAGACTGGGATTACTCTAGTCATGGCAATGCAGACAAAAAAAAAAGGGAAGAAAGGGGTGTTTTGAGAGTTGTAATTTCGCGGTCCCTGAAGCAGCGCTGGCGGCTGCCTTGCTGCAGTCTGTGGTTGGGGAGGCGGGACTGGAGTGGGGGCGTCTCCTCTCCCTACATTCAGGGCTCCCTCCTGAGACACAGCCACATCCGGGGCCCCCAGGACACAGCCCGTCAGGGTGGGGAGGCCTAGCCTTCTCCCCAGAGCCCAGTGTGCTCCTTGCCAAGCGGCGAGCATGGCTTTCCCGGCCTCCCCACAAGGCTGTCTCCTCCTCGTCCTACACAGCCTCCCTCAGCCGGCAAAGCCCTTTCCTGGCGGTTTCTCCAGCCCTCTAGAAGCTTCGCGTTCCCCATCCGTGAAGTGGGAATGAGGAGGGTGCCCTCGGTGTCTACTTCAGGTCCTCCTTATGCAGACAAGCAGAAAGGACTTGGAAAGGTCTTCCCTGGCTGTGCCGGCCACCCTCCTGTCTCCCTCCAAGTCCATTCGCTTCACCCACTCTGCTCTGAGCCGTGGGAGCCCCACCCCTATCCCAGCCTGTCCATTTTCCAGCTGACTTCCTGTTGGGCTCAGTCAATGGGAGGCTCTGGTGGGAGGCGGGAGGGCGGGAGGAGGGAGAAGCTGGGGGTATTTCTCCCTCTGCCCTCTACCTCCAGTGTCTCTCCTGCAGGGGCTGCGTCTGCTTCTGCTCCAGGCCCTGCTGGGCCCTGGCTCCTGAGCTGCAGGAACACCACCCTCTCTCTTCATCCTGCTGCAGAGGAAGCCGCGAACCCCACAGTCCTCACCTCCAGCTGTCTCCCTGTCCCTGGTGGCTCTAAGCCCTCACCACCGCCATGTAGCCCACTCTCTGTCCCACGTACTTCAAGCAGGTGCTGATTTCCTGTTTGGGCCCTGACGTATGCTATCTCCACCGAAGTTAACAGTGACTGATGATGCTACCGTATGTACTCAGCGTGTCCACTGTCGTCCCGGGCTCCTTCACTGCCCTGCTCCGCATGACACGCATTCCCAGGGAAGTGCTTCCCTGACGGTTCACGTCCAGACTTCCTGTTAGCCCTGCCACAGCCCTTTCCTCCTTTTTCTGTTTCGTTTTCTTTCTATGCTCTTCTCTGTCACTTTTTTTTTTTTAATCAACATCAGGTTTAATTTCAATCCTTTGGGTCTCTCCTCGGAGCTCCGACACATGGTATAGTCATTGTTTTCATGCAACGAAAACAGCTTTGTTGTTTAATTTCTGGTTATGTCAATCACACTTGGGCATTGTAGAAACCTGAGTAATGCACACATATAAGAAAAGGAGGATAAATAGTCTGAAATCCCCCTGCCCTGATGTAACCACAATTGTGGGCGAGCTGGCAAGTGAGGATGGGGACCCACCCTCTACGCTCCTCTCTCCCTCCTTCCCTCCCTTTCTACGCCTCTTATAAAATTCAGTGCCCCGCCCACTGGCCCCTGCCTATAGAGTTCCCCTCCACCCGCTCCCAGATAAGCTAGTCAAGACAAGTATCCCAGCAAGGACCCCTCAGCATCCTCCTACAAGCTCACATATACGTGCACACAAATGTCAACACCTGGGTGGCTGTCTGTTTTCTCACTTAATAACGCAAAGTAGAAGCCCGTCCACGTCGCCTGAGAACACCCCCTCCATGGCTGCCTAAGGCCCCCTGATGTGGACGCACTCCCCGTGGTGTCCCGTTTATCCACCTTGTTCCCTGTCGTCCATGCTTGTTTTTGTCACTGTCAACCATGCTGCATGGAAGAAACATCCCCACCGGTAGAACCTTAGAAGCTGCTGCTTTCGCTGCTCCAGGAGAGACAGCAGGAGTGGGACTGAAGAATGTGTGTCTTTCCTGGTGGTAGATGTTGCTAGCTGGCTCGCCCCACCAGGGAACACGAGGATGCCCGCCTGCTCCACTCACACCGTTTCCAGAAGCTCACTGAGAAGAGG